>NW_016889999.1:0-414 GCF_001698545.2 Rhinopithecus bieti | reverse complement strand
AGAATCTGTTTTCATTTTAACAGGACACAATTGGAGAAACTGGTTATTTTACCAAGGCTTTTACTGGAATGGTGTGCTTTCCTTTAAGGAATCAAACTTGACTTATGGAGCCAATAAAGCCCCTGGAAAAACTGGCCTCATATTGAGAGGTGACAATGTGCTAGCAGCCCTCACTCTCAGTGCCTTCTCGGCCTTGGCATCCACTCTGGCGGTGCTTGAAGAGCCCTTCAGCCCGCCACGGCACCGTGGGAGCCCCTCTCTGGGCTGGCTGAGGCCGGAGCCTCCTCCCTCTGCTTGCAGGAGGTGTGGAGGGAGAGGCGTGGGTGGGAACAGAGACTGCACTCATGGGCCAGTGTGAGTTCCGGCGGGCACAGACATGGGTGTGGGCTCAGCGGGCCCTGCACACGGAGCAGC
>NW_016889998.1:0-900 GCF_001698545.2 Rhinopithecus bieti | reverse complement strand
CTAAAATAGAATTTATTTTAGGGTTGAATTTGAAATTATGCAGACTATTACAAGCTCCCATTTCTGTAATTCATTAACTCTATAAAGAATTCATAAGTTATCCCCATTTTAGAGCTGAGAAAACAGGGTCAGAAAAGGTATGTGACTCTCCCAAACTAATAATGACTGCCAAATATTTTATAAAATATGATTAATGACTTGATTAGTAACTGATGTATTATCTAAGCATCACAAATATTAAATGCATATTCTCTTTTAGCCTAATTGCCCTAATAATTTCTCTTTAATATCTTCAACATGGGATCCAAAACACTGCAGGATTCCCTGTGACGTTTTCCTGAGTCTATGGACAATTTAGTAAAACAATGAGTTCTGACCTTTCGGATCCATTCTCAATGTATAAATCTTAGAGGTTAGACCTGAGGCTGTGGCCTGGAGCTTGGGTGGTGACAACATATCACATTGTAAGTTTCCATCTTTACATATTTTCCCCTTAAAGTAAAGGAGAAGAGGTACTAGCAAGCATGTAATATGTGCCAAGAGACTATACATGCATGGCCTCATTAATCATGGCAATCTAGAAAGGTTAACACTATTCTCTTTTACACAGAGGGACCGGGGCACAGCAAAATAAGGTGTGCACAAAGTCGCAGAGGTCAAAACTAGCTCTGTGGAGCTCCAAAGTTCATATTCCTTCCAGCTCTCTTGGAATTAAGCTTATGAACTATAAAACTACAGTATTAATAATACATTGTCAGTGACCTTGATAAGATGTTAGTCTGCAACTATGAGATGAGCTGTTTTCTCAGCTTGAAAATGGGGATAACTTATGAATTCTTTATAGAGTTAATGATAACTTATGAATTCTTTATAGAGTTAATGAATTACAGAAATGGGGGC
>NW_016889997.1:0-367 GCF_001698545.2 Rhinopithecus bieti | reverse complement strand
CTGACGTTTGCATTCATTTCAGTGAGTTAAAGCTTTCACTACATCGCCCAGTTGGAAACTCTGTCTTTGAAGAATCTGTGAAGGGATATTAAGTGGCGCCCAGAGGCTTGAGGTGAGAAGGAAACGTCTTCCGATGAGAACTGGATAGAAGCTTTTGGAGCAACTGCTTTGTGATATGTGTATTCATCTCATAAAGGTAAATCATTCTTTGGATTGAGCAGTTTGAAAGCAGGTTCTGTGGAACCTGAGAAAGGACATTTGGAAATGGTCCTATGAATATGCTGAAAAGGGTTAACTTCCGATAAAACCAGTAGGAAACTTTCTGTGAAACTACTCGAGGTCACGTGAAGTCCACTTCCACAGTTAA
>NW_016889996.1:0-963 GCF_001698545.2 Rhinopithecus bieti | reverse complement strand
TTTTTCTAGAAGCAGTGACAACTCAGAACATTACACCATTTCCTTGGCATCTTGCTGAGCCTCTACTGTGTGCAGAACACTGTATTACTGAGGAAAACAAATAAAATATGGAGTCTATGCCATAATTTCTTTTTTAAAAAAATCAACTTTAATTTTAGATTAAGGAGTAAATGTGCATATTTTTTACCTGGTGCATGTCACTGAGGTTTGGGGTGAAGATGATCCTATCATCCATATAGTAAGCGTAGTACCCAACAGATGGTTTTCAGTTCATGTTCCTCTCCCTTTCTATTCTAGTAGTAAATAATTGCTACTACTAATGATAGTACGATACTATACTATGCTATATTCATAGTAACATTAATAATAATGTTATTAATGATTGTTTTCATCTTTATGTCTATGTGTATCCAGTGTTGAGCTAGCACTTATAAGTGAGAACATGTGGTATTTGGTTTTCTCTTTGTCCATTAATTCACTTAGGATAATGGCCTCCAGCGCCATCTATGTTACTGCAAAGGACATAGTTTTGTTCTTCTGTATTCTGTCCTAGTTTCTGAATGACCGACAAGAGCACAGAAGTCTTCATTAATGTGACAGTTAACTAGTTATCCATAAGGATATCCAGAAGAAATACATTAATTTTGAAAGTCAGCAAGAGTAAGAGAATGATTCTTTGTAATCACAGCTCCAATAAGTATCAGTAATTATAAGTTTTCACAATCTTAGCATTTTCTATAGTAAATTAATTCTCTAGAACTTCTCACAGAATTCAAATTTTCCAGATTGTATACAAAATTAATTTTTATCTGAAATTGCTTCCTGTTTTAAAGTTTGCTTTCAACCATACTAATATGTTTTACTTACTTTTATAGTTTTTTATTTAAAACTTTTAAAAAATATTGTATACACCATGATGTTTTGAAACATTATACTTTGTGGAATGGCTCAGTTGACTGCATT
>NW_016889995.1:0-2307 GCF_001698545.2 Rhinopithecus bieti | reverse complement strand
TCAATTCTGTTGCCCAGGCTGGAGTACAGTGACATGATCTCGGCTTACTGCAACCTCCACCTCTCAGGTTCAAGCAATTCTCCTGCTTCAGCCTCCCGAGTAGCTGGGATTACAAGCACATGCCACCACACCCAGCTAATTTTGTATTTTTTTAGTAGAGGCGGGGTTTCACCATGTTGGCCAGGCCAGTCTTGAACTCCTGACCTCAAGTGATCCTCCTGCCTCGGCCTCCCAAAGTGCAGGAATTATAGGTGTGAGCCACTGTGCCCGGCTAGGCTTTCCATTCTCAATGAAGAAAGCAATCTGTTCTTTTCCCCATTGGCTGCAATAAGCAGACTGGACATGATACTATGACTAGAAAAGGCAATCCTCAGCTTTCTCTAATGGAATGGAACTGGGTTAGGTTTGGAGAGGAAAGGTGGGTTCATGGAAAAGAATTACCATCATGATGCCAAGACTACTAGGTGTCAAACCACTAGAGAATATGGATATGGAGAGAGAATATTACTCTACTTTAAGAAGTAGTGCCTGCGTCTGCCTTTTTTGTGGGTTTATATGAATTACATCTGCATTCCATACATCAGAGCTACCTCTGTCCTGATGGCTATTCCTCTAGAAAAGTTTAGGAAAAGCTAAGGAGCAATCTGTGAAGACAATGAATATATAAGGGAGGCTGTTTACAAAAGAAAAGCGTTCCAGTGGGTATAGAGGAAAAAATGGTCAGAGGTGAGGTAGAAATTTTGACTTTTCCCAATTAATGAACACCTTTTCCCTTCAACGTTCTAGAGGCTGTTTATTCTTGCTCCTGTGGGAAGGGGTGGCAAGGTATCAGCTTTCTCTTTGCTACCCACTGCTACTTTCAGACCACTGTGCTTCCATCCTCTTGCAAAATTCTTCTCCCTTTGAAGCTTATGCCATCTGGCTTTACTGCCCTTTAGCACCTTTTTTTTTCTTTTCTTTTGGAGTGCAGTGGCATAATCACAGCTCACTGCAGACTCAGACTCCTGGGCTCAAGTGATCCTCCAAACCCAGCCTTCAGCACCTATTAAATAACCTCTCTTTGTGCCAACTCTTACTATCACCCTGGGAGGTTTTAGAAAACCCATGAAAACTACAGTTAGTTCCTGACCTCTAACTCAAACTAATACTCCTACTTTCAATTCCTTAATTTCACCTTTTCTAGAAAACAGGTTTTGTTGATGGCAGCTTCAGGGCCATAGTGAGGACTGGAAGAAGGTAGCATTCTTCTTCTTCTTTTTTTTTTTAGAAACAGAGTCTCGCTATGTCACTTAGGTTGGAGTGCAATGGTGCCATCAGGGCTCACTGCAACCTCAAACTCCTCAGTCTCAGGTGATCCTCCCACCTCAGCCTCCAAATAGCTGGGACTATAGGCAAGTGCACACCCAGCTAATTAAAAAAAAAAATTTGTAGAGATGGGATCTCTTACTATGTTGCCCAGGCTGATCTTGAACTCCTGGCCAAAGTATTGGGATTACAGGTGTAAGCCACCACACCCAGCCAGGGTAGCATTCTTGAGTGTAGTAAGATTGATGGTGCCAGCACTGGCTGATGTTGACTTGAAGACTCACTGAAAGACTGGGACTGGCATCCATGATGCATAAGGGCAGAATAGCCTGGGGTTGTACTGCCCACTGATACTTGGGGAAAGGTTCAGGATCTGGATTTGACTCTTGTGCTAAGCTTCCAAGAAACCTAGGTTCAGAGGTAAAAGCACCTTTCCTATTAGCTGCCTCTCTGGGGACATATGACACTTTCAACATCCACCCCCCTTTGATTCTGTGATAATTATCTCCCAGGTTTTCTTCTTCTTCACTCGCTGTTCCTTTTCAAAGATTCTCCAAGAGCTCTTTTCCACTTGTGCCTTAAATGTTGGAATTTCCCAGAGCACTCTTCTTAGCCCTCTGCTCTTTTCTGGGGCACTTATCCAAATCTATGGCTTCAACTATCACAGAAAGGTTGATGTTTCAGAACTTCTGGCCTATAGATCATAGGACTTTCTAAAAGTAGCCTTCTGGCCAGGCACCATGGCTCACGCCTGTAATCCCAGCACTTGAGGAGGCCGAGGCAAGTGGATCATGAGGTCAAGAGTTTGAGACCAGCCTGGTCAACATAATGAAACCCCGTCTCTACTAAAATACAAAAAATTAGCCAGGCATGGTGGCATGCGCCTGTAGTCTCAGCTACTTAGGCTGAGGCAGGAGAATTGCTTGACCCTGGGAGTCAGAAGTTGCAGTGAGCCAAGATCGTGCCACTGTCACTCTGGGTGACAGAGTGAGACTCTGTCTC
>NW_016889994.1:0-365 GCF_001698545.2 Rhinopithecus bieti | reverse complement strand
GGAGTGGACCACAAGCAAACTCCAACAGACCTACAGCTGAGGGTCCTGATTGCTGGAAGGAAAATTAACAAACAGAAAGGACACCCACAACCAAAACCCCATCAGTACATCACTATCATCAAAGACCAAAGGCAGATAAAACCACAAAGATGGGGAAAAGCAGTGCGGAAAAGCTGGAAATTCAAAAAATCAGAGTGTATCTCCCCTGCAAAGGAACGCAGCTCATCTCCAGCAAGGGAACAAAGTTAGACAGAGAATGACTTTGACGAGTCGAGAGAAAAGGCTTCAGTCAATCAAACTTCTCAGAGTTAAAGGAGGAACTATGTAACCAGCACAAAGAAACTAAAAGCTTGAAAAAAGATTTG
>NW_016889993.1:0-1186 GCF_001698545.2 Rhinopithecus bieti | reverse complement strand
TCACTCTATTTCTTAGTTACTTTTCTGTTTTGATTTCTGCTTTTCATGTTGGAGCTTTTCCTCAAATATCATTCCTTGATTATTCATTTTAATTTAAGATTGAGACAAAAAATGTTTATCAATAGCTTCATGTGTTTGAGCAGGGCCTATCAAATGATGTACTTCACTGTACACTGATTTAATAAGTACACAGCTGTTTCATTGGGATCTCTAAATTGTTACTCTCTGTAGACCTTTGTTATCAGCCTGGAAAATTTCTCTAAAGAGGACTCTTTCTAATTTCTGCATGAGAACTTTAAACTAGACTGCTAGTTTTCCCAGAGTTAAATTACAGAAAGGTCTGGAGATGTCATTGTGTAGTATGTTGATTCCCTCTTAATCCTTCTGTTTTCAGTATCAGACTACTACTCTCAGCTGTGTCTGGTTTCTCTAAGTCCAGGTCCTGCTACTTAAACTTCTTTGGAGAATAAATCTCTAGCTTTCTGTCCAGAGGTATGTGTGGGTGTGGATGAAACTACATCGTCTGGGAGAGGATTTGGCAGTGCCCTTCTTAAACAGACCTTCAACATGATCCTGTTAACATTTGCCTTACAGAGCTACAAGGTATCTCAGTTTCTACCTCTTTCCTAAACTCTAAAGTACCTATTAGCTTTCTTTTTTGACTTCTTAACTTTATTTTCCACCACAATCTCTGTCCTGCCCCTCAAACTTAGGTTTCACATTTTCCTTTCTGCCATGGCTTGCCATTTGTTTACCTGCTTTCCAGCTTCCAAAATTGTGTTAGCATCTCGTCTGTTCTGCTGCTCTCTATTTCCCTGTGGATTTATGTCATTTTATCATATTAGTGGGTTTTGGAAGGGAGCAGAGATTAATGCATGTTCATTCTACCATGTTTAACTAGAAGTTGGCATTGACTTTCGTGATAGATCAAGGATAGACTGTAGACAAAATTATTTTATGCCTCACTACCATTCTGAAATGAATTTGTCAATTATTGTGTGAGCTCAGCTGGTGCTAATAGCAAAGTTGTGAGTTAAAATCTTGGTAAGGATCAATTATCTCTACCGTGTTATTGGATCACAACTGTACATTAGCCTTCACCCCAAAGCTCAAAAGCATTTTCTAAGGTCTGCAGCAGGACCAGATAAAGAACTATATATAGCCCTTTTTTTTTTTTTTCATCCAG
>NW_016889992.1:0-235 GCF_001698545.2 Rhinopithecus bieti | reverse complement strand
AGGGAGGGAGGGAGGAAGGAAGGAAGGAAGGAAGGAAGGAAAGAAAGAAAGAAAGAAAGAAAGAAAGAAAGAAAGAAAAGAAGGAAGGGAAGAAGGAAGGGAAGGGAAGGGAGGAAGAAAGGAAGGGAAGGAAGGAAGGAGAAGAGAAAGAAAGAAGGCAGGAAGGCAAGAAAGAAAGAGAAAGAGAGAGAGAGAAGGAAAGAAAGAGAAAAGAAAAAAAGAGAGAGAGAGAAAG
>NW_016889991.1:0-3188 GCF_001698545.2 Rhinopithecus bieti | reverse complement strand
TTGCTGGAGTGCAGTGGAACAATCTCGGCTCACTGCAACCTCCGCCTCCCAGGTTCGAGTGATACTCCTGCCTCAGCCTCCTGAGCAGCTGGGATTACAGGCACGTGCCACCATGCCCGGCTGATTTTGTATTTTAGTAGATACGGGGTTTCATCATGTTGGTCAGGACGATCTCAAACTCCTGACCTTGTGATCCACACACCTCGGCCTCCCAAAGTGCTGGGATTACAGGCGTGACCCACCATGCCAGGCTGATTCTATTTTGTATATGTTGAGAGATAGGGGTCTAGTTTCACTCTTCTCCCTATGGATATCCAGTTTTCCCCAGTGCCATTTATTGAAGAGACTGTCCTTTCCCCAATGCATGCTTTTGGAAACTGTCAAAATGAGTTCACTGTAGATGTATGGATTTATTTCTAGGTTCTCTATTCCATTCCACTAGTATATGTGTCTGTTTCTATGCCAGTACCATGCCATTTTGGTTACTATAGCTTTGCAGTATAATTTGAAGTCAGGTAATGTGATCCTGCCAGTTTTGTTCTTTTGCTTAGGATAGCTTTTCGATTCTGGCTTTTGTGTGTGTGTGGTTCCATAAAATTTTAGTATTTTTTTTTCTATTTCTGTGAAGAATATCCTTGGTACTTTCATAAGGATTGCATTGATCCTGTAGATTGGCTTGGGTAGAACAGACATTTTACAATATTGATTCTTCCAATCCATGAATATGGAATATTTTCCATTTTTTTATGTGTCCTCTTCAATTTCTTTCATTAGTGTTTTATAGTTTCTATTGTAGAGATCTTTCACTTATTTAGTTAATTCCTAGGTAGTTAATCTTACTTGTAGCTATCGTAAATGGGATAATGGGATTACTTTTCTTGGGTTCTTTCTTTCTTTTTTTTTTTTTCCCTAATTCAGACAAGGTCTCACTCTGTTGCCCAGTTTGGAGTGCAGTGGCATGATCAGGGCTCACTGCAACCTAGACTTCCTGGATTTAAGCAAACCTCCCACCTCAGCACCCCAAGTAGCTAAAACTATAGGCATGTGCCACCACACCTGGCTAATTTTAAAATTTTAGTACAGACAAGGTCTCATTATGTTTTCAGGCTGGTCTTAAACTTTTGAGCTCAAGCAATCCTCCTACCTTGGCCTCCCAAAGTGTGGGATTACAGGCATAAGTAACCATGCCTGGCTCTTCTTTTCACATTGTTCACTATTGGTATATACAAATGCTACTGTTTTGGTATGCTGATTTTATATCTTGCAATTTTACTGAATTTGTTTATCAGTTTTAATATTTTAAGGTGGAGTCTTTAGGTTTTTTACAAATATAAGATCATATCATCTACAAAAAAAGGATAACTTGACTTCTTCCTCTCAAGTTTGGATGCCCTTTATTTCTCTCTTGTCTGGCTACTCGAGGTAGGACTTCCAGTACTATGTTGAATAACAGTTATGAAAATGGGTGCATTAATTCATTCTCATTATGCTATAAAGACGTACCCTAGACTGAATAATTTACAAAGAAAATAAGTTAAATGAAGTTACAGTCTCACATAACTGGGGAAGCCTCACAATCATGGTGGAAGGCAAAGGAGGAGCAAAAGCATGTCTTGCTATGGAGGCAGGCAAGAGGGCACAGGCAAGGGAACTACCCTTTATAAAACCAATAGATCTCATGAGACTTATTCACTATCCCAAGAACAGCATGGGAAAACCCACCCTCATGATTCAGTTGCCTCCCACAGGGTCCCTCCCATGACACATGGGGATTACGGGAGCTACAATTCAAGATGAGATTTGGGTGGGGACACAGCCAAACCATATCATTCTACCCTGGCCCCTCCCAAATCTCATGTCTTCATATTTCAAAACCAGTCATGTCTTCCCAACAGTTCCCCAAAGTCTGAATTCATTACAGCATTAATTCAAAAGTCCACAGTCCAAAGTCCCATCTGAGACAAGTCATGTCCCTTCTGCCTATGAGCCTGTAAAATCAAAAGCAAGCTAGTTACTTCCCAGATACAATAAGGATACAGGCATTGGGTAAGTATACCCTTTTCAAATGGGAGAAACTGGCCAAAACAAAGGGGCTACAGGCCCCATGAAAGTCTGAAATCCAATAGGGTAGTCATTAAACCTTAAAGTTCCAGAATGATCTCCTGTGACTCCATGTCTCACACCCAGGTCACACTGATGCAAAAGGTAGGTTCCCATGGTCTTGGGCAGTTCTGTCCCTGTGGCTTTACAGAGTACAGTTCCACTGCTGGCTGCTTTCATGGGCTGGCCTTGAGTGTCTTGCACATGGTGCAAGCTGTGGCTGGATCTACATTCTGGGGTCGGGAGGACAGTGGCCCTCTTCTCATGGCTCTACTAGGTAGTTGACCCAGTGAAGACTCTGTGTGTGGGGCTCCCACCCACATTTCCTTTCTGCATTGCTCTAGCATAGGTTCTCCATGAGGGACATGAGCCTGCAGCATACCTCTGCCTGGACATCTGGGCATTTTCATACATCCTCTGGAATCTAGGCAGAGGTTGCCAAACCTCATTTCTTGACTTCTATGTACCTGAAGGCTCAATGTCACGTGGAAGCCACCAAGGCTTGGGGCTTGCACCTTGTGAAGCAACAGCCCAAGCTGTACATTGACCAGGACATAGAGCACCAAGTCTGGAGACTGCACACAGCAGGGGAGCCCTGGACCCAGCCCAGGAAACCATTTTCCTTCCTAGGTCTTCAGGCTTATAATGGGAAGGGCGCCTTGAAGGTCTCTGACATGCCCTGGAGACATTTTCCCCATTGGCTTGGTGTGTAACATTTGGTTCCTCATTACTTGTGCAAATTTTGCAGCTGGCTTGAATTTCCCTCCAGAAAATGAATGGGGTTTTCTTTTCTAACGCATTATCAGGCTACAAATTTTCCAAATTTTGTGCTCTGATTCCTCTTGAGTGCTTTGCCACTTAGAAATTTCTTCTGCCAGATACCCAAAATTATCTCTCTCAAAGTTCAAAGTTCCGCAGATCTCTAGGGCCGGGGCAAAATGCCGCCAATCTCTTTGCATAGCAAGAGTGACCTTTACTCCAGTTCCCAACAAGTTTCTCATCTCCATTTGAGTCCACCTCAGCCTGGACTTTATTGTCCATATAATTATTAGCATTTTGGCCAAAGGCATTCAACAAGTCTCTAGGAA
>NW_016889990.1:0-369 GCF_001698545.2 Rhinopithecus bieti | reverse complement strand
ACTCCCTGTTCCGAGCCGGCCTGAACTGGTGGAAGCTTGGGAGCTTGGGAGCCAGCGGTAGGACGTGGGTGAGTGGCTCTCGGACCCGATCCCAGCCCAGCGGCCCCGGGGTTGGGGTGCAGGCTGGGCCCAGCTTTTGGGGCAGTCAGGCGCCTCTGCTGGTGTCTACTGACATACCATCCCGAACGCGCCCAATCTCATCTGATCTCAGAAGATAAGCAGGGACGGGCCTGGTTAGTACTTGGATGGGAGACCATCTGGGAATACTGGATGCTGTAGGCTTTTCTCTTTCTTTATTGCCTTTCTTCCTTTGCTCCTTCCTTTCTTCCCTTCTCTCTCTCTTTTTTTCTTTATTTCCTTCCTTTCTTC
>NW_016889989.1:0-232 GCF_001698545.2 Rhinopithecus bieti | reverse complement strand
TTGTTAGCTTTTTTATAACCTCTGTATTATTTCACATGTTGCAATAAGCAAATACTCTATTTGTGATTAAGAACATGAAATTAAGAAAATGTGATAGAATACAAATTGGGTTTCAATAGAATTACTGTGAGGACTACTAAACATTTTAAATTTTAGAAGAAAACTATCAATGGCTAAAAAAAGAGATTGTTGTTCTTAGTCATTTTCAATCTAATTTAACATGTATATGAGA
>NW_016889988.1:0-234 GCF_001698545.2 Rhinopithecus bieti | reverse complement strand
GAAAGTTTTAACATTTCTGCTCAGCCATTCCCAGGGATACCAAAGGCTTAATTCCACGGAGAGGAGTGAACTGTCTGATACTTTACATAAGAGGGCAGCAGGGCTGCTGGGAACAATTCTTTGTTACTTGAGAGCAGCCACTTTCTCAGTTTGTTGGACTTCAGAGGACACAGTTGGTATAGGAAGAAAGAGGGCACATAATCACACATCTGCATGGGTGCACACGCACACACA
>NW_016889987.1:0-2309 GCF_001698545.2 Rhinopithecus bieti | reverse complement strand
AGCGAGACTCCGTCTCAAAAAAAAAAAAAAAGAAAAGAAAAGAAACCTTCCCTGATCTCCCAATATAAAATACTCTTAGCATTTACTACTATTGGATATTTTGTTTTGTTTTCAGTCTTTCTCCAATCAGAAAGTAAACTCCATGAGAACAGAGTTCTTGTCTATTTTGTTCTCCACAATATTCCTTATTGTCTAGAAGATGACTTGGCACACAGTGCATGGTGGAAGAATATTGAATTAACAAGTATGTACAGATTTCCACTCAAATATTATTTCTGTAGCAATACAAGTATAGCATAAGCTGGATTCCATAAATTATGGTATATTATATGTGCACATGGAGATAGCCACTTAAAAGAATGGGGTCAATCTGCAGATGTTAACATGGCAATCACATCCAAGATGTGTTCATGTATATAATGTGGTAGCCAGCCTCCCATGTAGTCCCCAGTGATCCTTGCCTGCTGGTATTTATGCTTTTAGGTAGTCTTCTCCCAGATTGAATTGGAGGAGCTAGCTTGTCTGACCAAGCAATTGGAGCTAGCATGGTGGAGGTGATGGTGTGTGACTTCTGAAGCTAAGTAATGAAAGGCATTGTGGCTTTTCCCTTGTACTCGTGGATCACTCATTTTGGGGAACACCAATCTTTGTGTTATGAGGTCAATCCAACAGCCCTGTGAAGAGGCCCACATGGAGGGAAACTGAAGCTTCCTGCCACCAACGTGCCAGCCCTGTGGAGGATCCTCCAGCCCCTGTCACATCTTCAGCTAGGAGCAGCACCAGCCAGTATCTTACCTGGCACCTCATGAGATCCTAAACCAGAACCATTGGGCTAAACTGCTCCTGAATTCATAACCCACAGAAACTGTGCGAGTTAGTAAATGTTTATGACTGTCTTAAGACACTAAATTTTGAGGTAATTTATGTATAATTTAAGTAATACATGGTGTAACTCCTTTTATTTTAAAAGCATGTATACATGTTTATACATGTATAAAACATCTCAAAGAATATACAGAGGACGTATAAACGGGTTCCCATGTGGGGATAGGGAGGGTGTTCATTTCTCATTGTATACTTATACTCTCAGATTTACTTATTTAATTTACCTACTCAATAGGTATGGGTTTTTTAATTTGCATTTTCTAATGACTAATGCTAAGCGTCTTTTATGCTTCAATATGCTTATTTGCCATCTATTCTATTCAATTCTGCTTTTGTTTATTTTCATTTTTTAGAGATGAGGTCTCGCTATGTTGATCAGGATGGAGTATAGTAGCTACTCACGGGCATGATCATGGCTTCATGGCTCACTGCAGCCTTGAACTGCTGGGCTCAAGCAATGGTGTAAACAAAGCAGTGGTTAGAGGGGTAAGTCATAGTAGCTGCCCTTCTGGAACCTTCTTGTCCTTCGCGTTTACTTTGACTTTCTGCCAGTCTCAAGATCTAGCTCTGAAATAGACTATGCTTTAAAGGCTTTGGAGAAGCCCATATACTGGAGGGTTAGGTTTTGCAATTTGTTTTTTTAAATATTGATGTATTCCACTGAGAACATCAACCCCTCAACTGGACAGCTGCTAAAGTAGAAATCCTAATTTAATTATTTGCATTTAACAATGCAGTAATGTTGCAATGAATGTTTGTGGGATTGTGAACCCCAAATATTTGAGACAGGGCTCAGTTAATTTAGAAAGTTTATTTTGCTAAGGTTGAGGATGCGTGCCCGTGACACAGCCTCTGGAGGTCCTGACAACTTGTGCCCAGGGTGGTGTGAAAAGAAAATATCTTGGGCCCCAAAATCACTGCGCTAAAAGGAAAACTCAAGCTGGAAACTGCACAGGGCAAACCTGCCTCCCGTTCTATTCAAAGTCACCCCTCTGCTCACTGAGATAAATGTGTTATCTGATTGCCTTCTTTGGAAAGGAAGAAACTCAAAAGAATGCAAGAGGGTTTGTCTCTCACCTATCTGTGACCTGGAAGTCCCCGCCCCGCTTTTCCGGCCTTTGCTTCAAGTTATCCCACCTTTCCAGACCAAACCAATGTACATGTTACATAAATTGATGTTTAATGTCCCCTAAAATGTATAAAACTAAGCTGTGCCCTGGCCACCTTGGGCACATGTCGTCAGAATTTCCTGAGGCTGTGTCACAGGCATGCGTCCTCAACTTTGGCAAAGTAAACTTTCTAAATTAACTGAGAACTGTCACAAATGTTTGGGGTTCACAGTGCTCACAGCAGTTTGGTTTTATACATTTGAGGGACACATGAGACATCAATCAACATATGTAAGATGAACATAGATTCGGTCT
>NW_016889986.1:0-896 GCF_001698545.2 Rhinopithecus bieti | reverse complement strand
TGATGTGGTGCTGAGAAGAATGTATATTCTGTTGATTCATGGTAGAGAGTTCTATAGATGTTTATTAGGTCTGCTTTTCCAGAGTTGAGTTCAAATCCTGAATATCTTTGCTAATTTTCTGTCTTGTTGATCTATCTAACGTTGACAGTGGGGTGTTAAAGTCTCCCACTATTATTGTGTGGGAGTCTAAGTCTCTTTGTAGGTCTCTAAGAACTTGCTTTATGAATCTGGGTGCTCCTGTATTGGGTGCATATGTATTTAGGATATTTTCTCTTCTTGTTGCATTGATCCCCTTACCATTATGTAATGCCCATCTTTGTCTCTTTTGATCTTTGTTGGTGTAAAGTCTGTTTTATCAGAGACTAGGATTGCAACCCATTTTTTTTTTTTTCCATTTGCTTGGTAAACATTCCTGCATCCCCTTTACTTGGAGCCTGTGTGTGTCTTTGCACGTGAGATGGGTCTCCTGAATACAGCACACCAATGGGTCTTGAGTCTTTATCCAATTTGTCAGTCTGTGTGTGTGTGTGTGTGTGTGTGTGTGTGTATGTGTGTTTTAAGATAGAGTCTTGCTCTGTTGCCCAGGCTGGAGCGCAGTGGCACGATCTCGCTCACTGCAAGCTCCATCTCTCAGGTTCATGCCATTCTCCTGCTTCAGCCTCCCAAGTAGCTGGGACTACAGGCGTCTGCCACTATGCCTGGCTAATTTTTTTGTATTTTAGTAGAGACGGGGTTTCACCGTGTTAGCCAGGATGGTCTTGATCTCCTGACCTTGTGATCTGCCTGCCTTGGCCTCCCCACCTGCTGGGATTACAGGCATCAGCCACCACGCCCAGCCCAGTCTGTGTCTTTTAATTGGGGCATTTGGTCCATTTACATTTATGGTTAATAATGCT
>NW_016889985.1:0-890 GCF_001698545.2 Rhinopithecus bieti | reverse complement strand
AGGGCCCCTGTGACTGCCTTGGCCTGGCAGCCACACGGGCAGGTATCACCTAGGCCTGGTGTAGCCGTAGGGGTGCCGCAGCAGCAGGCTCTGGTGGCTGGGCAGCACGTGGGTGTGGTAGTGCTCCACCATGCTGCCCACACTCACAAACAGGAGCTCGCCCTCCAGGTAGAACTTAGAGTCCTGTGGGGAAAGAAAGGGGAGCGTCAGCAGGGCCAAGCCACTCGGCGGCTCTAGGCCTCAGTCTCCCTGTCTGTAACACAAGGCGGCAGCAGCAACAGCGGCATCGCCAGGCCGGCCCCTGGCTGTCGGTGGTGCCCCAGGGTGGCCTCCGCATCGGGCCCGTGCTCTCCACGTTCCCGCCTCACTTCCCCTCCGTCCCCGTGTCCAGGAGCCTGCACCCAGAGCACTGCAGACCAGGTCAGGGAATGAACCTAGGGACCGGGCTAGGCCTGTAATCCCAGCACAGTGGGAGGCCGAGGTGGGGGGATTGCTTGAGCCCCAGAATTTGAGACCAGCCTGAGAAAGACAGTGAGACCCTGTCCCCACCTGAGAAAGACAATGAGACCCTGTCCCCGCCTGAGAAAGACAGTGAGACCCCGTCCCCGCGAAAAGAAAAGACAAGACAAGCGACCCGGGGTCTGGTGCTGACCACCCGTCCCCACTAGGGTGCGGAGGACAAAGCCAGGCCAGGAGAAGAGGGAGGCTGGGCAGGAGGGGAGGCTGGTATCCCAGAAGTGCCAGTCTCAGTCTACCTGCTGCCTACACCCAATCAGGGAGATTCTGCTCTGCCTCTTGCCAGGCCATGCAGCCAGGGTCCCTGTCCCACTGGGAGCCCTCTCACCCCTCAACCCCTCTCACCCCTCACCCTCTCACCCCTCACCATCTCC
>NW_016889984.1:0-388 GCF_001698545.2 Rhinopithecus bieti | reverse complement strand
AAGTCGAGGACTTTCAAGGGTGGGAAGAAAACGAAAATCACTACATCAGGGAACACAAATACTGTTGAGAATGTCTCACACACACACCAACTACACACTTCAAGCAGGTAGGTTGTACACTTAGGTTGGGCCCATCCTATTTTAAGTGTATTGTTGGTGGACTTTAACCTGAGTCTAGGATGAATATTTCAATTTTGTTTTAATTTAAATACACATTCCAAAGAATATACAGAAAGCATATAAAGCCCACCTTATACCATTTTAACAAAACGGCAAAAGAGATAATATGTGAATGACAGCCTCATAAAATGGTCTTTAAGTACTATTTGTTTCCACTAAAGTTTTCTTCCTACACAGAACAGAAATTGCAAACCAAACGTTGTACTTC
>NW_016889983.1:0-1269 GCF_001698545.2 Rhinopithecus bieti | reverse complement strand
ACTTATTATCTCTGTCAAGTGATTGCTGTCTCTGCTTGAAAACCTTCTTGCAAAGAACTCATGACTCCTAAGTTGATTTTAAAATTATTTAAATGCAAGAAAATGAAACAAAGGGCAGAACCCAAAATCCCTTTGAATTTTCAAAAGCCAAATTTTACAATCCCTACAATATTAACGTTTACTACCAGTTTTTTTTTTTTTTTTTTTTCTGACCCAGTCAGATGTAAGAGCCCTTTAACTGGATACAAGCCTGTTAATTATAGGATCAAACCCATCCTGGACCCAGTTCCATTTCTGTTACAACTTCCAAACTCAATTTGGAAGATAAACTTGCTCAAAGAAACTCAAAGAGCTCAAAACACAAATCCTTGGAGCGCTGAACTTGGAGAGAGAACTTACCACAATCCTCAGCCGCTCTGAGGAATCAAGGGCACAAGTGGGTACTTGCAGAGTTCTTGCAGCTACCTTGCTTGTTCACTCAGTGCTCCTGGGGTCGTTAGAAGCTCTACTTTGGACCTCGCTTCTGACACCATCTGTTAAAAGAAACACTTTAGCCCAGTTTAAAGGATGTGATTGAGCAATGAATGATGTGTGAATTGGGCAGTCCCCAGAATCACAGTAAATTCAGGGAGACTCCAGGGATAATAAATTCATAGACAAAAAAAGGGAAATGACATACAGAAATTGAAAGTGAGATACAGAAACAACTGGATTGGTTATAGCTTGACATTTGTGTTATTTGAACACAGTTTGAACACCCAGCAGTGTATGAGTGGTTGAAGTAAGGCTGCTGGGATTGGCCAAGACTCAGCCATTGTTACAGGTGCAAACTACTAAGTTAGGTTTTCATTCTTGTCTACCTATTAAGTTAGGTTGCAGTTTGTCCACAAGGACTCAAGTACAGAAGTACAGAGTCCTTCCTGGGCCACATTTAATTTGCCTTAACAATGGTAATACTAGATATCTTGGGGTGTTAGGGAAGTAGGTCGGGAAAGATGTGAATGTTCTAAAGAGCTGAAGATTTGATTGCTTCTTACTGTGTTCCTTTCTAGTGAGATCTCATATACAGTTTAAATTTGACCTTACATAAGGGTAATTTACCTCTAATTACATATATGCTTTGAAATACACAATTAAAAAAATTTGAGCCTACGCAGAGTCTTGTTTATCTATTATTAAATGTAATGTGACTTTCTTTTGAAAATCAACTCTGTGAAAACAAGTCTGATAAAATAAGAATTTTGAAGTATCAAAGAGAATTTATAATTA
>NW_016889982.1:0-235 GCF_001698545.2 Rhinopithecus bieti | reverse complement strand
AAGCGGTGGCTCACGCCTGTAATCCCAGCCCTTTGGCAGGCCAAGGCAGGCGGATCACGAGGTCAGGAGATCAAGACCATCCTGGCTAATACGGTGAAACTCCGTCTCTACTAAAGATACAAAAAATTAGCCCGGCGTGGTGGCGGGCGCCTGTTGTCCCAGCTACTCGGGAGGCTGAGGCAGGAGAACGGCGGGAACCCGGGAGGCGGAGCTTGCAGTGAGCTGAGATCACGCC
>NW_016889981.1:0-234 GCF_001698545.2 Rhinopithecus bieti | reverse complement strand
GCAAATGGTGTTTCTTCAGAAGTGCAAGATGTTGTGTTGTAGCTTCTTCTTCTTCTTTTTTTTCTTTTTTGAGAAGGAGTCTTCCACTGTTGCCCAGGCTGGAGTACAGTGGTGCAATTTTGGCTCACTGCAAGCTCTGCCTCCAGGGTTCACGCCATTCTCCTGCGTGAGTCTCCCGAGTAGCTGGGACTACAGGCGCTTGCCACCATGCCCAGCTAATTTTCTTGTACTTTT
>NW_016889980.1:0-413 GCF_001698545.2 Rhinopithecus bieti | reverse complement strand
GTATGTGTGGTGTGTGTGCTGTATGTGTGGGGTGTGTGTGCTGTATGTGTGGGGTGTGTGTTATATGTGGTGTGTGTGTGCTGTATGTGTGGTGTGTGAGCTATATGTGTGATGTGTGCTGTATGTATGGGGGGTGTGTGTGTGTTATATGTGGTGTGTGTGTGCTGTGTGTGTTATATGTGGTGTGTGTGTGCTGTATGTGTGGTGTGTGTGCTGTATGTGTGATGTGTGTGTGCTGTGTGTGGTGTGTGTGTGCTGTATGTGTGGCGTGTGTGCTGTGTGTGGCGTGTGTGCTGTATGTGTGGCGTGTGTGTGCTGTGTGTGTGGTGTGTGTGCTGTGTGGTGTGTGTGGTGTGTGTGTTGTGTGTGTGCTGTGTGTGTGGCGTGTGTGTGCTGTATGTGTGGTGTGTGTG
>NW_016889979.1:0-412 GCF_001698545.2 Rhinopithecus bieti | reverse complement strand
GAGCCACCGTGTGCGGCCTTTTTTTTTTTTCGAGTTGGAGCCTCACTCTGTTACCCAGGCTGGAGTGCAGTGGCGCAATCTCAGCTCACTGCAACCTCTGCCTCCCAGGTTCAAGCGATTCGCCTGCCTCAGCCTCCCGAGTAGGAGTAGCTAGGACTACAGGTGCCTGCCACCAGGCCTGGCTAATTTTTTTTGTATTTTAGTAGAGATAGGGTTTCACCATATTGGCCAGGCTGGTTTTGAACTCCTGACCTTGTGATCCACCCGCTTTGGTCTCCCAATGTGCTGGGATTACAGGCATGAGCCACCGTGCCCAGCCAAATTTGCTGATTTTAAAATTTCATCCATCTATAAGCACTTTGATTATAGTTCTGCCCATTATTGTTAAAGGTATTTAGAAGTATGTTTTTTA
>NW_016889978.1:0-410 GCF_001698545.2 Rhinopithecus bieti | reverse complement strand
CACCCGGGGAAGACCCAGAGAATCCCCTGTGGCCTGTGCCCTCGCACCGGACGCGAGGACTAGGACAGACAGGAGAGCCTGGCGGTGGGGAGCGGGGCTGGCGGCTGCAGCACCTCCCACTTCCTGCAGCCGCAGGAGAGTGGCCGGGCAAGGCTGCGGTGGGCCAGGCGGTTGGCCTGCAGCTGTCCATCCAGGCACCTGGATGCCCTGACCTGTGGGTGTTTCTGGCAGAACAGGCCTGGAGGGCAGGGCCCGGGCAGGCATCACTTACTGTGGGGATGCCGCCTCCTCGGAGAACCCCTGTTGACAGTGGGGAGGGAAACATGAGAGAGGCAGGCGAGTAATAGGAGGTGCGGTTCTGCTACCCCACCTAAGCCTCAGCCCTCTCTCCACGGAGCCCCCCCTCCGCC
>NW_016889977.1:0-235 GCF_001698545.2 Rhinopithecus bieti | reverse complement strand
AGGCTGGTCTCAAACTCCTGACCTCAGGTGATCTATCCACCTCGGCCTCCCAAACTGATGGGATTACAAGCATGAGCCACCATGTCCAGACAATTATTTGAAATTCTTTATCAGGTAGTTAGATCTCTATTTCTTTAGGGTCCATTACTTGAGTTTCATTTTAATACATTGGTGATTTCATGTTTCCCTGATTTCTTTTCTTTTCTCTTCTCTTCTCTTCTCTTCTCTTCTCTTC
>NW_016889976.1:0-1270 GCF_001698545.2 Rhinopithecus bieti | reverse complement strand
AGGCTTGAGCCACCGCGCCCGGCCGATCGTGTTCTTTCATGCAGCTGTGCTTTGAGTGATTTCACCATTGCCAGCTGCTGGACATTAGACTCTGTCCAGTTTTCACTGGTTGGACAGTGCTGCACCTGACTCAGTGCACTTGTGGGGCTACCAGCCCCATGACACGTGCCCTTTCCTGCACTCCAGCCTCTAGGACCTTTTGGGCTTTCCCCAGCTTGAGAGCTGCAGGACCCGGAGCTTCTCCGAGTTGTCATAGGCAGTTGTGGCCACATCTCTTCCTCTGTGAATACAGGTTCCTTTAGCAGCCAGCTCTGGGGTCCTTTCCCAGCACAGATGTCCAGGGAAAGGCACACGGTGGCTGCGGGCCTTGCCAGGCTTCTGGGCTCCCTGCCTGGTCTGGTCCGGTGGGTACCTGGGATGGCCTTGGTGCTCTTGTTCTCACCTGTACTGTCTGCCCCAGGGAAGGCTACAACAACCCCCCAATCTCCGGCGAGAACCTGATTGGCCTGAGCAGAGCCCGGCGCCCCACAATGCCATCTTTGTCAACTTTGAGGATGAGGAGGTGCCTAAGCAGCCGCTGGAGGCTGCAGCCCAGACGTGGAGGAGAGTCTGCACTAACCCCGTGGACCGGAAGGTAGAGGAGGAGCTGAGGAAGGCAAGTCCTGCACTGCGCCCGGCCCCGGGGCTCCAGTCTCCGTGTTGGCCTCCTGTGTTTACCCAGCTGCTCCCTGTTCCTGGCTGTGGGGTTGGCTGTACCGACCTTTCCCCGTTCCTTAGTGCATGGGAACTTCTCACTTTCAGATGTCATGTCTAAAGGCCGTGTCGGTATAAGTGTTACATTCCCAAGGGTGAAAATGCTTCTTAGAGTTCTTAAGAAAATACGCGTGCATTGTTCAGTTGTGACCTACACGTGGAGCTCTGGGATCCACTGAGCTCTTATTCCTCCATTCACTCATTGCAGCAAACCCAGTGGGGCACCTAGTGTGCCAGGCCCAGCACTTTCTTACCGTTAGATCTGGAGCCGTGCTGCCAGGCAGCCCACCTTCCCCGGGCTTGCAGGTGCCATGGAGGCCTGCATCCCCACTGGCATGAGTATCAGGTTCACAGTGAGGCCACGGCCACCTGGAGCCCGGCTCTTTCCTTACACAGTGTGCCTGTGGGAGACCACGTGGATATCTTGTTGATTTCCAGCCGTCACTGGGGCACACTGTTAGTGGCTCCTTATTGCCCTCCAGGCACAGCCCACATTCCTGACCTGAACTGGCTTGTG
>NW_016889975.1:0-235 GCF_001698545.2 Rhinopithecus bieti | reverse complement strand
TAGCTGCCTCAGCCTTCCAAGTAGCTGGGACTCCAGGCACCCGCCACCACGCCTGGCTAATTTTTTTTTTTTTTTGTATTTTTTAGTAGAAACGGGGTTTCACCGTGTTAGCCAGGATGGTCTCGATCTCCTGACCTCGTGATCTGCCCACCTAGGCCTCCCAAAGTGCTGGGATGACAGGCGTGAGCCACTGCGCCCGGCCTCCAGGTGAGGACTCTTTGAGGGGCTGTACATA
>NW_016889974.1:0-410 GCF_001698545.2 Rhinopithecus bieti | reverse complement strand
GGAGGAGAAATATGGCGGCCACCCTACTAGCTGCTCGGGGAGCCGGGCCGGCACCGGCTTGGGGCCGGAGGCCTTCACCCCAGACTGGGAAAGCCGAGAAGTCTCCACTGGGACTACTATTATGGCCGTGCAATTTGACGGGGCGTGGTTCTGGGGCAGACTCCAGAACAACCACTGGGTCCTACATCGCCAATCGAGTGACTGACAAGCTGACTCCTATTCACGACCACATTTTCTGCTGTCGCTCAGGCTCAGCTGCTGATACCCAGGCAGTAGCTGATGCTGTCACTTACCAGCTTGGTTTCCACAGCATTGAACTGAATGAGCCTCCACTGGTCCACACAGCAGCCAGCCTCTTTAAGGAGATGTGTTACCGATACCGAGAAGACCTGATGGCGGGAATCATCATC
>NW_016889973.1:0-217 GCF_001698545.2 Rhinopithecus bieti | reverse complement strand
TTATATGTGTCAACATCCAACACATTAGCATTATCTTTTTTTTCTTGAGATGGAGTCTTGCTCTGTTGCCCAGGCTGGAGTGCAGTGACACGATCTCGGCATTCTCCTGCCTCAGCCTCCGGAGTAGCTGGGACTACAGGTGCCCGCCACCTCGCCCAGCTAGTTTTTTGTATTTTTTAGTAGAGACGGGGTTTCACCGTGTTAGCCAGGATGGTCT
>NW_016889972.1:0-217 GCF_001698545.2 Rhinopithecus bieti | reverse complement strand
GCAGTGGCCGGATCTCAGCTCACTGCAAGCTCCGCCTTCCGGGTTCACGCCATTCTCCTGCCTCAGTGTCCCGAGTAGCTGGGATTACAGGCACCTGCCACCACACCCGGCTAATTTTTTGTATTTTTGGTAGAGATGGGGTTTCACTATGTTGGTCAGTCAGGCTGGTCTTGAACCCCTGACCTCGTGATCCACCCACCTTGGCCTCCCAGAGTGC
>NW_016889970.1:0-235 GCF_001698545.2 Rhinopithecus bieti | reverse complement strand
ATGTCCCGTGTATCACTGACGTGGGGCCAAAGACAATCCACACGCGTGGGGATCTGAAGCTGGGAATGACCAATGGGTCAGAAAGTTCTCAGGAGTCAGGAGCAGAGGAAGCTGCATGGTCAAGGGGAATCGACGTGAGCCTTCCTGCCATGTGTCCTATTTCCTGTGGTCTAATGAGACAGAGACATATGTATGTAGACATCATCTCATGCTGAGCTCTTTAATATGTACAAGG
>NW_016889969.1:0-233 GCF_001698545.2 Rhinopithecus bieti | reverse complement strand
ATCTATTTATTTTTCTTGGAAAACGTGAGTTAATTTGGTAAACTTTTATATCTGCAGCAATTATATTGTTGCAAGCGATAAGCAGATGTAGTTCTGACATTAATGTTTCTTAATATTTTTACTTACATTCATGAATAAGGTGAAAACAGCAAAGACATTAGTCAGAAATTCAGTCTTTTTTTTTTTTTTTTTTAATGGGGCTCCCCTTTCCCCAGGCGGGGGGGGAGGGGGGG
>NW_016889968.1:0-248 GCF_001698545.2 Rhinopithecus bieti | reverse complement strand
CACACCTGCCCAGCACAATACCTTCCCACCACAACACCTGCCCACAACACCTGCCTACCACAACACCTGAGCCCACACCTGCCCACAATACCTGCCCATAACAACACCTGAGTCCACACTTGCCCAGCACAATACGCACCCACCACCACACCTGCCCACCACAACACCCGCCCACCACAACACCTGAGCACACACCTGCCCACCACCACACCCGCCCACCACACCTGAGTCAACACCTGCTCACCACA
>NW_016889967.1:0-214 GCF_001698545.2 Rhinopithecus bieti | reverse complement strand
GTGTAATGTTCTGAGACGAATTAAGACATCTCAAAGCAGTTTTCAGAAAGCATATTTCTAGTTTTATATGAGCATATTAACTTTGTCACCATCAGCTTCAATCCCATCCAAAATATCCCTTCTCAGATTTCCCAAAACTGTGCTACCAAACAAATCATGTAACTCTGTGAGAAGAATTTACACATCACAAAGCAGTTTCTCAGAAACTTCTTTC
>NW_016889966.1:0-235 GCF_001698545.2 Rhinopithecus bieti | reverse complement strand
GGAGGAAGAGAAAGAGAATGAGGAGGAGGAGGAGGAGGAAGAGAAGGAGAATGAGGAGGAGAAAGAGGAAGAGGAGGAAGAGGAGGAAAAGGAGGAGAAGGAGGAGGAGGAGGAGGAAGAGAAGGAGAATGAGGAGGAGAAAGAGGAACAGGAGGAAAAGGAGGAGAAGGAGGAGGAAGAGGAGGAGAAGGAGAAGAGGAGGAGGAGGAGAGGAGGAGAAGAAGGAGGAAGAGGA
>NW_016889965.1:0-263 GCF_001698545.2 Rhinopithecus bieti | reverse complement strand
CTGCCTTTAAGAGCTGTAACACTCACTGCAAAGGTCTGCAGCTTCACTCCTGACAGCGAGACCACGAACCCACCAGAAAGAAGAAGATCCAGTCACATCTGAAGATCTGAAGGAACAAACTCCAGACACACCATGTTTAAGAACTGTAACACTCACCACGAGGATCCACAGCTTCGTTCTTAAAGTCAGTGAGACCAAGAACACCAATTCCGGACACAGTATTACTCAACACAGTGGACTATCCAGAGAGCCTGAGGCATGGT
>NW_016889964.1:0-262 GCF_001698545.2 Rhinopithecus bieti | reverse complement strand
CCTGCTGTGCGAGATGCTCTCCCTAAAAGAACTCGTTCATCTCTCTCTCTCTCTCTCTCTCTCTTTCTCTCTCTGAGACAGGGTCTTGCTCTGCTGCTCAGGCTGGAGTGCAGTGGTGAGATCATAGCTTGTTGCAGTCTTGACTTCTTGGGCAAGCAATTCTCCTACCTCACCCTCCAGAGGCGCTAAGATGACATGTGCAAGTCTCCACGCCAGTTTAACCCTCCAGAGGTGCTAAGACGACATGTGCGAGCCCCATGCC
>NW_016889963.1:0-235 GCF_001698545.2 Rhinopithecus bieti | reverse complement strand
TAATTCAGTGCTATTTCTCCTAATTTGCTTCTGAAAGAAGAGAAATATGGCTCTAATCCGCCCCGCTCACCAGGAGTCAGTTAAAGTTTATCTCCCTTGTTCCCTGAACATTGCTGTTATCCTGTTCTTTTTTCAAGGTGCCCAGATTTCATATTGTTCAAACACGCATGCTCTACAAACAATATGTACAGTTAACACAATCATCACAGTGTCCTGAGGGACATACATCCTTCTC
>NW_016889962.1:0-263 GCF_001698545.2 Rhinopithecus bieti | reverse complement strand
CTCAGCTACTTAGGAAGTTGAGATGGGAAGATCGCCTGAGCCTGGGAGGTCAAGGCTGCAGTGAGCCGAGGTCGCGCCACTGTACTCCACTGTACTCCAGCCTGGGCAACAGTGAGACTCTTTTTTTTTTTTTTTTTTTTTTTAATAATTGTCCAAGCTGTCATTGTCTCTCACCTGCACCATTTCAGTTGCTTCTTACCCTGGTCTCTGCTGACTCTCTGTCCACTATTTCAGCTGGGAATGTATTTAGGTGTAGGTAACAG
>NW_016889961.1:0-263 GCF_001698545.2 Rhinopithecus bieti | reverse complement strand
TCACCCAGGCTGGAGTGCAGTGGCCGGATCTCAGCTCACTGCAAGCTCCGCCTCCCGGGTTCACGCCATTCTCCTGCCTCAGCCTCCCGAGTAGCTGGGACTACAGGCGCCCGCCATGTCGCCCGGCTAGTTTTTTGTATTTTTTAGTAGAGACGGGGTTTCACCGTGTTAGCCAGGATGGTCTCCATCTCCTGACCTCGTGATCCGCCCGTCTCGGCCTCCCAAAGTGCTGGGATTACAGGCTTGAGCCACCGCGCCCGGCC
>NW_016889960.1:0-261 GCF_001698545.2 Rhinopithecus bieti | reverse complement strand
TCGCCCAGGCTGGAGTGCAGTGGCCGGATCTCAGCTCACTGCAAGCTCCGCCTCCCGGGTTTACGCCATTCTCCTGCCTCAGCCTCCGAGTAGCTGGGACTACAGGCGCCCGCCACCTCGCCCGGCTAGTTTTTTCTATTTTAGTAGAGACGGGGTTTCACCGTGTTAGCCAGGATGGTCTCGATCTCCTGACCTCGTGATCCGCCCGTCTCGGCCTCCCAAAGTGCTGGGATTACAGGCTTGAGCCACCGCGCCCGGCCG
>NW_016889959.1:0-1137 GCF_001698545.2 Rhinopithecus bieti | reverse complement strand
CACCACTCCTATTCAACATAGTATTGGAAGTTCTGGCCGGGGCAATAAGGCAAGAGAAAAAAATAAAAGGTATTCAAATAGAATGAGAGGAAGTCAAATTGTATCTGTTTGCAGATGACATGACTGTACATTTTGAAAGCTCCATTGTCTCAGCCCAAAAGTTCTTAAGCTGATAAGCAATTTCAGCAAAGTCTCAGGATACAAAATCAATGCGTAAAATCACAAGCATTCCTATACACCAGTAATAGACAAACAGAGAGCCAAATCATAAGTGAACTCCCATTCACAAATGCTACAAAGAAAATAAAATACCTAGGAATCCAACTTATAAGGGATATGAAGGACCTCTTCAAGGAGAGCTACAAACCACTGCTAGACGAAATAAAAGAAGAGAAAACCAATGAATAAACATTCCATGCTCATGGATAGGAATCATCAATATCATGAAAATGGCCATACTACCCAAAATAATTTATAGATTCAATGCTATTCCCATCAGGCTACCATTGGCTTTCTTCACAGAATTGGAAAAAACTACCTTAAATTTCATATGGAACCAAAAAAAGAGCCCGTATAGTCAAGACAATCCTCAGCAAAAGAACAAAGCTGGAGGCATCACGCTACCTGACTTAAAACTATACTACAAGGCTACAGTCACCAAAACAACATGGTACTGGTACCAAAACAGATATATAGACCAATGGAACAGAACAGAGGCCTCAAAAAAAATGTCACACATGTAGAACCGTCTGATCTTTGACAAACCTGAAAACAAACAAGTAATGGGGAAAGGAAAATGGTGTTGGGAAAAGTGGCTAGCCATATGCAGAAAACTGAAACGGGACCCCTTCCTTACACCTTATACAAAATTAACTCAAGATAGATTAAATACTTAAACGTAAGACCTAAAACCATAAAACCCTAAAAGAAAACCTAGGCAATACCATTCAGGACAGAGGCATGGGCAAAGACTTCATGACTACAACACCAAAAGCAATTGCAATAAAAGCCAAAATTGACAAAAGAGATCTAATTAAACTAAAGAGCTTCTGCACAACAAAAGAACCTATCATCAGCATGATCAGGCAACCTATAGAATGGGAGAAAATTTTTGCAATTTATCCATCTGACAAAGGA
>NW_016889957.1:0-1133 GCF_001698545.2 Rhinopithecus bieti | reverse complement strand
TTAAGTCATTTCCTGATTTTGTCTTAGCAGATACAGTCGATTAAGAAATTATTCGTATTAGCCTTGCATCATAAGCCCTAATTCTGCAAAATTGAGTATTATTTCATTTCCTGCCTCTAAATTTGCAAGCCACAGAAAGTCATCAAAATAAAGATTACAAGTCTAGGTTTATGATGTTAATTTAGTGGATATTTTAATTTAAAGATCTCAAGATGTCCCTAAAACATTCTAAAATTTTATAGCTGTAATGTCAAAATATCTGGCATAAGATTTGAAGAGATTAATGGCAAGAAGAGGAATTTTATGTTGTTTCATGCACCAGAGAAAATGAAGCTAAAGGGATTTCGAAAACAGGAATGAATTGAAAATTTTGCTGTTCTAAGTTATGCAAAGATATTGTAGACTTCATATCCCAGTTCAATATAGAACATTATAATTTTATAAATATACATATATACATACATATCTAACACGTATACATATACTTAATTCATGCATATATACATATATACCTACATATTGCATATACATACTTTCATATACAGATAAACACACATATGTATGCATATACACATACACACACTTATCTATAATATATATACACCTGTCTGTTCTTACCACAGATACATTCCTAGGAGGGTGGTAGTTAAGGTACTAAAGTAGGGTCATGTAAAATGAGATTTTAGTAAATTCAAAAGACTTTGGAAATAATCTATCTTATTTACATAAAATTAACATGGTAAAATAGCAAACAAAATGATTGTATGTCTGTTAAACCAAACGTTGTATCGACATTACTTATGAATATTAAAGTCTGAATTTTTTTTCCTGTTTTTTGCTGTGTTCATAATGTTATGATAAACCATGGACTAGTACAAGGAATTTCTTGAAAGCATGTTTCGGGAATAGGTAAAGGGCTCTAATTTATCAGTGCCATTAGTTACTGGCCACCTGTTCTCATGCATAGGGTTCTTTTAGGATATAGACATATACATAACAAAATATAAATACATAAAAGCCATTTGCCAAGTGCCAAATGGTGCATGGATTTGGAGGTTGGAGGTTTTATCATTATCATGGCTAGCATAATAAAACGTAAAGTAAATAATAAGGAGATACACAACAGATGGCCA
>NW_016889956.1:0-233 GCF_001698545.2 Rhinopithecus bieti | reverse complement strand
GCAACAGTTGTTAAAAACAAGTTTTTCAGAATTCTAAAATTAACCAAAAGCTTCCAGCAACCTGAGGAGTATTTATTCAATAAAATAGCTGATTTTGATTAAAAGAAAGTTAGATTTGTTGTATTTTAACTTGCCCTAATCCAACCAACCTTTCCCCAGACCCAAAATATTTCTGGAAACTAGTAACCTTGCATCCATGGTAGCTGTGAAAACCTGTAGCTACTGGAGAGGTA
>NW_016889955.1:0-413 GCF_001698545.2 Rhinopithecus bieti | reverse complement strand
CCATCATCTACATTAATATTTCTCCTAATGCTATCACTTCTCTATCCCCCCACCCACTGACAGGCCACAGTGTGTGATGTTCCCTTCCCTATGTCCAGGTGTTCTCATTGTTCACCTCCCACTTATGACTGAGAACATGCAGTGTTTGGCTTTCTGTTCCTGTGTTAGTTTGCTGAGAATGATGTTTTCCAGCTTCATTCATGTCCCTGCAAAGGACATGAACTCATTCTTTTTTATGGCTGCATAGTATCCCATGGTGTATATGTGCCACATTTTCTTTATCGAGTCTATCATTGATGGGCATTTGGGTTGGTTCCAAGTCTTTGCTATTATCAACAGTGCTGCAATAAATATAAGTGTGTATGTGTCTTTACAGTAGAATGATTTATAATCATTTGGGTATATACCCAGTA
>NW_016889954.1:0-411 GCF_001698545.2 Rhinopithecus bieti | reverse complement strand
TAGGTACATGAAACTTTTCATGGAGCAATTTGATAGCACTGTTTTGGGGAATCTTAGAAGGGATATTATGTATCCCATTGAAGCCTTTGGTGACAAAGGAAATATCCTCAGCTAAAATCTAGAAAGACCTTTCTGAGAAACCGATTTGTCATGTGTTAATTCATCTCACAGCGTGAAACCTTTCTCTTCATGGAGCAGTTTGCTCACACTGTTTTCATGGAATCTGCAAACTAAAATTTGGATCGCCTTGAATAAGGAAGTATTCTCAGATAAAACTAGAAAGAAGATTTCTGAGAAAGTTCCTTGTGACTGTGAATTCGTCTCAAAGAGTTACACCTTTCTATTCATGGAGCAGTTTGCTAACATTGTTTTCATGAAGTCTTCAAAGGGATATTTGGGAGCACATTGAGG
>NW_016889952.1:0-233 GCF_001698545.2 Rhinopithecus bieti | reverse complement strand
AGCACTTTGGGAGGCTGAGGCGGGCAGATCATGAGGTCAGGAGATCGAGACTATCCTAGCTAACGCAGTGAAACCCTGTCCTACTAAAATACAAAATTAGCCAGGCATGGTGACGCAGAGCCTGTAGTCCCAGCTACTCATGAGGCTGAGGCAGGAGAATCGCTTGAACCCGGGAGGCTGAGGTTGCAGTGAGCTGAGATCTCCAGCCTGGGTGACAAAGGGAGAAAAAATCC
>NW_016889951.1:0-1266 GCF_001698545.2 Rhinopithecus bieti | reverse complement strand
AAAAATAAAATAAAATAAACTTTTGAAGCTGGGCACGGTGGTTTACGCCTGTAATTCCAGCACCATGGGAGGCCGAGGCAGGTGGATCACTTGAGGTCAGGAGTTCGAGACCAGCCTGACCAACATAGTGAAACCCTATCTCTACTAAAATACAAAATTAGCCAGGCATGGTAGCACATGCATGTAATCCCAGCTTCTCGGGAGGCTAAGGCAGAAGACTCGCTTGAGCATGGGAGGCAAAGGCTGCAGTGAGCCGAGATCACACCACTGCCCTCCAGGCTGGGTGACAGAGCAAGGATCTGTTTCTAAATAAATAAATAAATAAACTTTTGTTCATCATAAGACATCATTTTAAAAGGTGATGGGCTGGCAGAAGATGTTTCCAATTCATACAACTGATAAAGAATAACTCTCCTGGGCCAGGCACGGTGGCTGAGGCCGGCAGATCACCTGACGTCGAGAGTTCGAGACTAGCCCGGCCAACATGGTGAAACCCCGTCTCTACTAAAATACAAAAAAATTAGCTGTTTGTGGTGGTGGGTGCCTGTAATCCCAGCTACTTGGGAGGCTGAGGAAGGGGAATCGCTTGAACCCGGGAGGCGAGGTTGCAGTGAGCCGAGATCACGCCATTGCGCTCCAGCCTGGGCGACAAGAGTAAAACCCCTTCTCAAAAAAAAGAAAAAAGAAAAGAAAAGAATAACTATCCTGACCCAACTGCGGTGGCTCATGCCTATAATCTCAATGCTTTGGGGACCGAGGTAAGAGGATCACTTGAGCCCCGGAGTTCGAGGCTGCAGTGAGCTGTGATCACACCACTGCACTCCTCCAGCCTAGGTGATAGAGTGAGACCTTGTATCAAAAAAAAACCAAAAAAGAATCCTGGCCAGGCGCGATGGCTCACACCTGTGATCCCAGCATCCCAGAACTTTGACGGGCAGAGGTGGGAGGATTGCTTGAGCCCACAAGTTTGAGACCAGACTGGGTAACATAGGGAGGTCTATCTCTAGCAAAATTCTTTTCAAATTCTGAAAAAAATATGTAAGACTATATCAGTAAGAAAAGACAAGCCATCCAATGAAAACTGACCAAAAAACATAAAGCAGCATTTCACAGAAGAGGACACAGGAATGGCCAATAAAACTTCTGATTCATCCATAATCAGAAAATGCAAAACGATCATGATGACATTCATTTTGTACCTATCAGATTGAAAATATTAAAATATTAAATATTAAAACCTTAGAACACTAGTGTTGTCAAGGATGT
>NW_016889950.1:0-277 GCF_001698545.2 Rhinopithecus bieti | reverse complement strand
GACTGTTCCTTCAGGACCTCAGAATATGAACATGGATATTAGAAGGCAAGTGGAGTGCTGAAGGCTGCCACTCACCTCTAGGTGCCCAAGCTCCTGCAGCAGTCCTGCTTCTGTCTTTCACCCACCCTCACTCACAGACAGTGTCCCTTTCTGCATTTCCATCACTTCCATTTTGTTTTGTCTGTTGAGTGCATAGCTGGTATTTATGGTTTCCTGATAAACTTTACTCATTGCTGACACTGGAGAAGGTCAGAGAAAGGGCCTGAAATGAGTCACC
>NW_016889949.1:0-235 GCF_001698545.2 Rhinopithecus bieti | reverse complement strand
GGGTGAACATAGGGAAAGGTGATAGCATAACAGTGGTAGGTTATCTGGAGGTCCATGCCCTCTGAAACTTACTTGTGTCTTTTGGCTCTGCCGATTCCCAATTCCGGATATATCACTTCAATCTTACAGTGGATTGCTATTGGTTTAGCTCAACCTTATGATTTGATGGAGGTTGGAAATACCTAAGTTAGGACAGGCAGTTCTGGCTGCATGGTCAATTGAGGTCCCATATTTT
>NW_016889948.1:0-410 GCF_001698545.2 Rhinopithecus bieti | reverse complement strand
TAGACAAGAGATGCGTGTGTGTGTCTGTGTATATACATCTCTAAGAGGACCAGACAAGTAATTTGTGTGTGTCTTTGTGTGTGTACGTCTCTAAGAGGACTAGACAAGAGATGTGTGAGTGTCTGTGTGTATATACATCTCTAAGAGGACTAGACAAGAGCTATGTGTGTGTATGTCTGCGTGTATATACATCTCTAAAAGGACAAGTGGGAGGGGAAGAAAATGAGGGATGGAGGGAGAGAGGAAATTTAAAATAGAACTGTATTTATTTGAGGGAGAGATCTATCATCAAAACAAAAGAGCAGTAATGAAATATACAGAGCACTTTTAGGTCTGTACACTAAAATATGTTTGTTTTTTTTTTAAAGTCCTCAAATATTGCACCTCATATTCTTATTGAAAACAAAACA
>NW_016889946.1:0-234 GCF_001698545.2 Rhinopithecus bieti | reverse complement strand
TCCTGCCTCAGCCTCCCAAGTAGTTGGAATTTCAGGTGCCCACTGGCACACCCAGCTAATTTTTGTATTTTAGTAGAGACGGGCTTTCGCCACATTGGCCAGGCTGCTCTCAAACTCCTGACCCAAAGTGCTGGGATTGAGAGGTGAAGCCAGCTGGACTTCCTGGGTCAAATGGGAACTTGGAGAACTTTTCTGTTTAGCTAGAGGATTGTAAACGCACCAATCAGCATTCTG
>NW_016889945.1:0-235 GCF_001698545.2 Rhinopithecus bieti | reverse complement strand
CTATGTGGTGCTGAGAAGAATGTATATTCTGTTGACTTGGGGTGGAGAGTTCTGCAAATGTCTATTAGGTCCACTTGATCCAGAGCTGAGTTCAAGTCCTGAATATCCTGGTACATTTTCTGTCTCATTAAACTGTCTAATATTGACAGTGGGGTGTTAAAATCTCCCACTATTACTGTGTGAAAGTCTAAGTCTCTTTGTAGGTGTCTAAGAACTTGTTTTATGAATCTGGGTG
>NW_016889944.1:0-231 GCF_001698545.2 Rhinopithecus bieti | reverse complement strand
AAACCCAAAAGCGTAAAACAATATGGCAGAAATTAAACCAAATTCATTAGTTGGGTTTAAAACAAAATCCAATCAGGGTATATGTTGCTTTTAAAAAAATTATTATTATACTTTAAGTTCTAGGGTACATGTGCACAACGTGCAGGTTTGTTACATATGTATACTTGTGCCGTGTTGGTGTGCTGCACCCATCAACTCATCAGCCCCAAAAGATTGGGCTTTTTTTTCAAA
>NW_016889943.1:0-200 GCF_001698545.2 Rhinopithecus bieti | reverse complement strand
TGAAATAACCAAGTGTAAAGCTAAAGTAGACCCGGCTCTCGGCGAATTTCCTTTTGCAAAATGTTTTGTTTGTGGAGAAATGGGCCACCTGTCTAGATCTTGTCCGGATAATCCCAAAGGACTCTATGCTGATGGTGGCGGCTGCAAACTTTGTGGCTCTGTGGAACATTTAAAGAAAGATTGCCCTGAAAGTCAGAATT
>NW_016889942.1:0-200 GCF_001698545.2 Rhinopithecus bieti | reverse complement strand
TCACTCCTGTGCCCACCCTCCCACACTCCCACTCCCTCCCACACCCACAACTCCCACTCTCACATTCCCACTCACTCCCACACTCACACTCCCTCCCACACCCACACTCACTCCCACACCCACAACTCCCACTCTCACATTCACTCTCCCACATACTCCCACACTCACTCCCACACCCACACTAACTCCCACACCCACAC
>NW_016889941.1:0-200 GCF_001698545.2 Rhinopithecus bieti | reverse complement strand
TCTATATCTATCTTTCATGTCTATATTTCATACCTATATCTATGTTATCTATATTTCATGCCTATATCTATTATATCTATTTTGTCTATATTTTTTACCTCTATTATATCTGTCTATATTTTATACCTATATCTATTATGTCTATGTTTTATAACTATATCTCCTATATGTTTTATGTCTATATTTTATAACTATATCTA
>NW_016889940.1:0-498 GCF_001698545.2 Rhinopithecus bieti | reverse complement strand
TTACACAGGTGGCATGTCCTCTGAGAATGTGCTCAGCTGACGTGGCATCTGCTAGGGGAGGCTGAAATCTAGTCCTTGCCCCTTGGCATCTGGCTCAGAGCTGCTTCCGCTGAAGGAAGCCGCCTTTTCTTAATTAGCAAAGAAGATGTTGTGAGGACTCAGAGGAGCCTGCGTGGTGCAGTTTTCATAAAGGAAAAGAAGACAGGGCTTTGGGGTCAAAGAGATCGAGGTTTGAATCTTGACTTGTCCCCTTATTCGTAGTGACATCTCAAGCAAGTCACAATATATCTGGGTCTCAGTTTCTCTGTAAAATGGGGCAAAGCACAGTGGCTCACACCTGTAATCCCAGCACTTTGGGAGGCCAAGGAGAATTCCTTGAGGCCAGAAGTTCAAGACCAGCCTGGGCAACATAGCGACACCCCATTTCTACAAAATAATAATAATAATAATAATAATAATGAAGGCCGGGCGCGGTGGCTCAAGCCTGTAATCCCAGCA
>NW_016889939.1:0-1317 GCF_001698545.2 Rhinopithecus bieti | reverse complement strand
CCCCCCGCCCCATCTCTTTTGGCTTGTAGTGTTTCTGCTGAGGGATCCACTGTTAATCTGATGGGCTTCCCTTTGTAGGTGATCTGTCCTTTCTCTCTACCTATCTTTGACATTTTTTCTTTCATTTCAACCTTAGAGAGTCTAGTGATTATACCTCTTGGGGATCAGCTTTTGTGAAGCATCTTGCAGGAGTTCTCTGCATTTCCTGAATTTGAATGTTGGCCTCTCTAGCTAGGTTGTGGAAGTTCTCGTGGAAGATATCCTGAAATATTTTTTCCAAGTTGCTTCCATTCTCCTCTTTCAGGGATGCCAATATATTGCAGATTTAGTCTCTTTGTGTAATTCCATATTTCTTGGAGGTTTTGTTCATTCCTTTTCAGTCTTTTCTTTATTCTTGTCTGACTGTCATATTTCAGAAAGCCGGTCTTCAAGCTCTGAGATTCATTCCTCAGTTTGGTCTATTCTGCTGTTAATACAGGCAGTTGTATTATGAAATTCTTGTAGGGTGCTTTTCAGCTCTATCAGGTCAGTTATGTTGTTCTTTTCTGTACCGGTCATTTTGTCTGCCAGCTCCTGTATCATTTTCTCATTATTCTTAGCTTCCTTGGATTGAGTTTCACCATTCTCCGGAATTTTGATTATCTTCATTCCTATCTATGTTCTGAATTCTATTTCCACCATTTCAGCCCAGTTATGAACCCTTGCTGGAGAATTAGTGTGGTCATTTGGAGGAAAGAAGGCACTCTGGCTTTTTTGAGTTGTCAAAGTTCTTGTGCTGGTCCATTTTATCTTTGTGGACTTGTGTTCCTTCAGTCATTAAAGTCGCTATTCTTTGAATGAGTATTTTTTCTTTTATCCTATTTTATGACCTTGTGGGATTGATTGTGGTATAAGGTGGTTTTGGTCAACTGGCTTCATTTCTGGAAGATTTCAGGAGGCCAAGACTCAGCTCAGCCATCCTGGACTACATTCTCTAATTCTGGGGAACTGGTATCTGCTCCTGGCTTTGCTCTATGACCTTTGGAGGTTAGGAACCTGCTGTGCTAGAGGGTCCATTGTTCTCCCAGACTGCTGGTCACAACACTACGATAAGTGATGCCATCCAAAGTGCTTCATAAGGTAGCGGCAGTGGGATCCATCCTTGTTTGCACAGCCTCAGCAGCACTGGCAGCATGGTGGGGTGCACATTCATCAGCTATGGTGGGGTGCTAGCAGATGCCAGGGCTCCAGCCTCTGTGTGAGTTTGGAACAGCAGTAGTGGCAGCATGACTTGGTAGGATGGGATGCAGGGGACCCCAGCAGCATGTGTGTATACAT
>NW_016889938.1:0-1314 GCF_001698545.2 Rhinopithecus bieti | reverse complement strand
CGCATGTGTGTGCATTGCATGTGTGTGGGCATGTGCGTGTGTGCATGTGTAGTGTATGTGTGTGTGTGTGTCTGGGGTCCTGGCCAAACACTGTGGGTCTGTGTCTTGGGTTGCTGCAATCTGACCACGAAAGCCTGAAGGGGCAATTTCATAGCCATGCTGGGCACACAGGCCCGTTCAGGGCAGGGACACCTCCCTTTCTGCACCAGAGCTTCCTGCTCAGGTGATGGGCCTTGGGCCAATAAGTGGGTACGGTGAGGGAGGCGGTGGCGCACCTCCTGGTTGTTCTCCTCCAGGCACTGGTCATATTCACTCAGCGAGGCCAGGTAGATGAGGGCGATCACGTTCTCGAAACAGTGGATCCATTTCTTACGCTCTGACCTCTGGCCCCGACGTCCACGATCCTACAGGGAATCGAGGTGCCCCTTTCAGAGCTCAGGACCCTGCTCCGTGACACCCCAAACCCCATCACATCTGGGATATGCCAAGATCAATAATAGCAACAGCAAGAACAGGTGCTAGCCTCTCGTGGATTTGCCATGTCATTCCCGCAAGGCAGGAATGAGTCTTACGCCCATTTTACAGATGAGGAGGCTGAGATCCAGGGAGGAGAGGGGACTTTCCCAAGCTTCTACTGTGCTGGGCTGCCTGCTTTCTACCCCTACATTACAGGGTCACAGGTCAGACAGATCTGGAATGTGCCCTGGTGCTGGCTGGGCACACCACACACAGCAACAAAAGCCTGCCCCACCTTCCTGTTCTCTCTCTTCTGAGAAATGTGGGTCACTGATAACCATCTGTGCGTCATTTCCCTGGGGATGCAACCGTTACTCAGGAAGTGCCAGAGCAGAGGCTTTGGACGGGCCCAGGCCAGGGCCTCAAGCAAGATGGGACTTGCCCCATTGCACAGGAGGGGAAATCGGGACTGATGATTAAGCAGTTAGGCTGCAGCTGCTGTATGTGTCTCCTGATCCCTGAGACTCACTCCTCCCATGCGTCCTCACAGTGCCTCAAACCCCACATCCAGAGCCAGATGGGGTTGAGAGGGGGGTCTGGAGAATGAGACAAGGGGTGGGGTTGGCCACTGGCTAGTTGGGAACTGCGGGCATCACCTTTCATCTCGGGTCTCAGTCTCCTCTGAGCCCTCACTCCATTCATTCGCCTCACTCCTGGGCCACACCTAAAATCACCTCCTCAGCCCAGACTTCCGCATGATTTCTCAGCCTCTACCTTCACTCCTAAACTTTTACCCATCCACCCACCCATTCATCGATTTATTCGCCCATCCATCCATCCATCCATCCATCCATCCAT
>NW_016889937.1:0-1307 GCF_001698545.2 Rhinopithecus bieti | reverse complement strand
AAAACCAGGGATTTATTCTTTCATAAGAAATGGAAGCCCAAAATCAGAAATGAGTATCACTGGGCTGAAGTCAAAGTAGCAGCAGGGCTGCAGTCCTCACGGAGGCTCAAGGGGAGCAGCCATTCCTTGCCTCTTCCAGCCTCTGGAGGCTGCAGGGCTTCCTTGGCTTGTGGCTGCATCACTGCTCTCTACCTCTGAGGTCAGAGCAGCTTCTCTTCTCTGTCTGAATCAAATCTCCCTCTGCCTTCTTTGTATAAAGATCCTTGTGATTGCATTTAGGGCCCACTTGGATGATCCTGGACACTCTCCTCATTTCCAGATCTTTATCACATCTGCAAATACCCTTTTCCTTATGAAGTAAGATTACAGGTTCTGGGGTTAGGACCTGATATCTTTGGGGTGGCCATCATTCAGCCAACTATACCCCTCAATCTGGAGCTCCAGCCCAGACTGGCCCCTTCTCCTCTGGGCATGTGTCCTATCTAACTCTGAACTCTGAAATTCTCCTTGTTATCTGACACCTGGGCTGCCCTGGACCTTTATTTATTTATTTATTTATTTATTTATTTATTTATTTATTTATTTATTTTGAGACAGAGTCTCCCTCTCTCTCCCAGGCTGGAGTGCAGTAACACTATCTGGGCTCACTACTGCAACCTCTGCTTCCTGAGCTCAAGTGATCCTCCCGCCTCAGCCTCCCAAGTAGTTGGGACTACAGGTGTGCACCACCACACCCGGCTAATTTTGTAGTTTTTTAGAGGTGGGGTTTTGCCATGTTCACCAAGCTGGTCTTAAACTCCTGGCCTCAAGTGATCTGCCCACCCTGGCCTCCCGAAGTGCTGGGATTACAGGTGTAAGCCACTGCACCCGGCCCTCTGGACATCTTTAACCAAGGCTGCAGCACCCATCTGTTGTAGAAGCCAGAAATCAGGGCGTCATCCTCAGTCCTACCTCTCTCTTGTCCATTTAGGCCACGGGTCCGCCCAGGGCCCGTGCTGCCACCAGCATGGCTATGGGGCCTTCACCCTTGGGAAGATGCAGGAGGAGCTCATCTCACTCAGAACTAGCAGCTGCAACGTCACCCAGGAGCACACGGCTACGCAGGACACTTGCCCATTCTAGAGATGAGCGGTAGTTATTGTTTGTTGCCTCAGAAACCATAAGCCCACTGATTTCTCTGGGGCCTGGGTCTGGCTCCTGTCCCACTGCTGGCACAACCTCTCCCCATGACCTTAAGCTGAGAAGTAGCTGTCCTCTGGGCCCAGATGTGTTGTGGACTGCAAGCTTTCTAGACACCGGGTGGTGGC
>NW_016889936.1:0-1326 GCF_001698545.2 Rhinopithecus bieti | reverse complement strand
CCCAGTAATGGGATGGCTGGATCAAATGGTATTTCTAGTTCTGAGTTTGTTATTTACTGCTTAGTTCTCTCCTGACTCCTTTTCAAATCCTTTCTATCTGGCACATACTCAGTTTTCAGATACATTTAAGTGATGTTCAACTGGATTTGGGTACATTTTGTGTCTACTTTTGGCCCTTAGATCATTGATGTTAAGGCTTTAGAAGTAATGCTGGAAAGATATCTTCACTATTTTGGAGATGCTAAATTTTGTCATGTATTTTCAAAGGAATAAACTCAGTACTCAAACACCTGTTATGACGTGGCAAAGAACTCTTTAAGTAGAATACCTGAATATATGGTTGAAAAGAATGACAAGATCATTATTGAAAAGTAGGGCAAAGGCATAACCAATAAGAGCATCATGATGGGAAACAGTAGACTGATAATAACAACTAGACCTTCCACTTTTATGTATTGATGAGTAGTTTGAAGCCAAACATAGCATCGATTTTTTCATTCTTCAATTGGGAATTGGGAATTTGGAGTAACAAGCTACTACAGAATGAATATTTTCACCACCAACTACATTCCAATTCATATGTTGAAATCCCGTTCTCAAGATGGGTATTTTAGGTGGGATATTCGAGACATGCTTAGATCATGAGGATGGAATGCTCATGAATAGAATTAGTGATCTTATTAAAAGGATTCAGAGAACTCCCTTGCTCTATCTGCCATGTGACAAAGATGGTCTGTGAACAAGGAAGTGGAACTTCAACAGAAACTGAATGTGTATATTCCTTGATCTTGGAGTTCCCAGCCTCCAGACCTGTAAAATTAAACTTCTGTTGCTCATAAGCCACCTAGTTTATGGTATTTGTTGTAGCAGCCCAAAGAAACTAAGACAGAACCACTGACAACATCTGCTCTACATTCTGGAGGATCAGTCTTGGCAGCAAAAGGCACACCAATTAACTTAAAACTGTTGTGAAATTCAAATTCAAGCCTTTACTGCTGACCTAGAAAATGAAAACAAGGATTCTAAAGCCACTGGACAAGAGGGAGATCATGTGTCTAAGGAAGAAAACTAAACTATGAAACTATAAAACACAATTATAGAGTATCACCAACACTAAGATTGAGCCACAGCCAACCTACAATAAGAAATAACGGGCTTAACCACCCACTTACTTGAACTCTAAATTATTAAAGTTGCTCTACACAAAATATTCCAACTAAAGTTGAACCATTTCCACGAGTTATCAAACTTTTGGACTCTTTGTATTATATTTATTCTGCAATAATAATAATTTGTTCTTTTTTTTTTTTTTTTTTTTTTTTTTTT
>NW_016889935.1:0-200 GCF_001698545.2 Rhinopithecus bieti | reverse complement strand
CTGATTCAAAACAACAGTCATGTGTCAGAGTGTAGCCACAGATCCAAAACAGCCATGTGTCAGAGTGTAGCCGCTGATCCAAAACAACAGCCATGTGTCAGAGTGTAGCCACTGATCCAAAACAACAGCCATGTCAGTGTAGCCACTGATCCAAAACAACAGCCATGTGTCAGAGTATAGCCACTGACCCAAAAAACACC
>NW_016889934.1:0-391 GCF_001698545.2 Rhinopithecus bieti | reverse complement strand
ATTTGCTGTTCTGCAGCTTGTGCTGGTGATACCCAGGCAAACAGGGTCTGGAGTGGACCTCCAGCAAACTCCAACAGACCTGCAGCTGAGGGTCCTGACTGTTAGAAGGAAAACTAACAAACGTAGAGGTCATCCACACCAAAACCCCATCTCTAGTTAACCATCATCAAAGACCAAAGGTAGATAAAACCACAAAGATGGGGAGAAACCAGAGCAGAAAAGCTGAAAATTCCAAAATCAGAGCACCTCTTCTCCTCCAAAGGAACGCAGCTCCTCGCCAGCAAAAGAACAAAGCTGGACGGAGAATGACTGACAAGTTGACAGAAGTAGAGCTCAGAAGATCAGTAATAACAAACTTCTCCGAGCTAAAGGAAGATGTTTGAACCATGGA
>NW_016889933.1:0-200 GCF_001698545.2 Rhinopithecus bieti | reverse complement strand
AATCATTCACAAATTTAACCTATCCTTAAAAGTAGGCATTACTTATTTTATATTATCCTATTTGTGTACAAAACAAACCCTTTACATATTCACACTTAGGTAAGTGCACAGAAAAAAGCCTGAAAGAATATACATTATTAAATTCAAATTCTGGTAACATTTGGGAGGGTAATAAAGGGAGATCATTTTTTATTTCATTC
>NW_016889932.1:0-200 GCF_001698545.2 Rhinopithecus bieti | reverse complement strand
TGTGGGTGGAGGTGTGTGTGGTGGTGGAGGTGTGTGTAGGTGACGGTGTGTGTGGGTGGAGGTGTGTGGTGGTGGAGGTGTTTGTGGTGGTGGAGGGGTGTGTGGGTGGTGTGTGGTGGTGGAGAGGTGTGTGGTGGTGGAGGTGTGTGTGGATGGAGGTGTGGTGGTGGAGGTGTGTGTGGGTGGAGGTGTGTGGTGGT
>NW_016889931.1:0-388 GCF_001698545.2 Rhinopithecus bieti | reverse complement strand
GCAGGTCTGTCTCCCACCTCAGACTAGCTCCGGGGCAGGTCTGTCTCCCCTCAGACTAGCTCCAAGGCAGGTCTGTCTCCCCTCAGACTAGCTCCGGGGCAGGTCTGTCTCCCCCCTTAGATTAGCTCTGGGGCAGGTCCATGTCTCCCCCCTCAGACTAGCTCTGGGGCAGGTCTGTCTCTCTCACCTCAGACTAGCTTCTGGGTGGGTCCGTGTCTCCCCGCTCAGACTAGTTCCGGGGTGGGTCTTTGTCTCCCCTTTAGACTAACTCTGGGGCGGGTCTTTGTCCCCGTCTCGGACTAGCTGCGGGACGGATCTTTGTCTCCCCCCTCAGACTAGCTCTGGGGCGGATCTTTGTCCCCCTCTCAGACTAGCTCTGGGGCAGATC
>NW_016889930.1:0-200 GCF_001698545.2 Rhinopithecus bieti | reverse complement strand
ACACACACACACAACACACATACCCCAAACACACACACCCCAATACACACACCCCAACACGCACACACCAACACAAGCAAAACACACACACATCCCAACACACACACACTCCAACACACACACCCCAATACACATACCCCAAACACACACACCACAATACACACACATCAACATACAACAAAACACACATCCCAACACAC
>NW_016889929.1:0-200 GCF_001698545.2 Rhinopithecus bieti | reverse complement strand
AGGAAAGAAAGAAAGAAAGAAAGAAAGAAAGAAAGAAAGAAAGAAAGAAAGAAAGAAGAAGAAGAAAGAAAGAAAGAAAGAAAGAAAGAAAGAAAGAAAGAAAGAAAGAAAGAAAGAGAAAGAAGAAAGAAAGAAAGAAAGAAAGAAAGAAAGAAAGAAAGAAAGAAAGAAAGAAAGAAAGAAAGAAAGAAAGAAAGAAA
>NW_016889928.1:0-1646 GCF_001698545.2 Rhinopithecus bieti | reverse complement strand
AGAAACATTATAAACAGAAGTGATTGCAGACCTATTTTCAGGATCCTTAAGCAAAAGAAATTCCAAACAAGAATTCATATTCTTCAAAACTAAGATTCATAAGCAAAAAAGGAATAAATTCTTCTCAGACAGGCAAATGCTAAGGGAATTTATTTCAACTAGACCAGCCTTACAAAAGGTTCTTAAGGGAGTGCTACACATGGAACCAAAGGGGAAATAAAAGGTTAGCACAAAACACACTTAAGTACAAAGATCACAGGCACTGTAAAACAATCACACAAACAAGTCTACAGAATAACCAGCTTACAACATGATGACAGAATCAAAACCTTACATATCAATACTAACCCTGAATGTAAATGGGCTAAATCCCCCCACATAAAAGACATAGAGTAGCAAACTGGAAAAAATGATAAAACCTAACTATCTACAGTTTACAAGAGACCCAGCTCACATGCAGTGAAACCCACAGGCTCAAAGTAAAGGGATGAAGAAAGATCTACCACACAAGGAGAAAACAACAACAAAAGCAGGAGCTGACATTCTTATACCAGATAAAACAGATTTTAAACAAATAAAATTTAAAAGTACGAAGAAGGGCAGACATAATAACATAGAGTACCAAGAAGAAGACTTAACTATTCTAAATATGTAGGCACCTAAATAAATATGCACTCTAATTTATAAAGCAAGTTCTTCTTGGCCTATGAGAAGACTTAGAAAACCACACAATAATAGTGGGAGACTTCAACACCCCAAACAGCATTGAGGCAGACAACTGTGAAAGAAACATTAAACAGTACACTTGACCAAATGGACATAATACACATCTACAGATCACTCCATCAAACAACCACAGAATATACATTATTTTCACCTGCACACGGAACATATTCTAAGACAACCACATGCTTGATCATAAAGCAAGTCTCAACAAATTTGAAACAGTTGAAATCATACCGCTTAACAACCTCAGACCACAGTGCAATAAAATACAAATGAATATCAAGAAAATCTCTCAAAACCACACAAGCAACTTGGAAATTGAACAACTTGCTCCTAAATTACTCCTGGGTGGACATCAAATTTATGTCAGAAATAAAATAACTGAAATTAATGAAAATAGGGACAAAACTTACCAAAATTGGAAACATTTTCTTGAAAAGTTGAACAAGGCAAGGATGTCCATTCTCACCCCTCCTGTTTAACACAGTACTCAAAGCCCCAGCCAGAACAATTAGGAAGAGAAAGAAATAAAAAAGCATCTAAATAGGAAAAGAATAAGTCAAACTATCTTTCCTGACATTATGATTCTATACCTAGAAAATACTAAAACTCCACAAAAGACAACCAAATCTGAAAATAATTTCGATAATGTTTCAGAGGACAAAAAAATCACTGTACAAAATCAGTGGCATTTTATAGACCAAAATGCTTAAGGTGAGACTCAAATCAAGAACAGAATCCCACTTACAACAGCTACAAAGAAAATGAAATATGTAGGTATACAACTGACCAAGGAAGTGAAAGATCTCTACCAGGAGAACTACAAAACACTGCTGAAAGAAATCAGAGACAACACAAATAAATTAAAAAAAAAACATTCTGTGCTCATGGATTGGAAGAATCAATATAATAAAAATGGC
>NW_016889927.1:0-1651 GCF_001698545.2 Rhinopithecus bieti | reverse complement strand
AGAAATTATTCTCATTTTCCTTAAATGCAGAAAGGAATGCTTTATTGGCCACTACCAAGGTCATTCTGGTGTCCCTAATACTTAAAATCACATTTACTTCTTTCTAATCAATGTAAAATGTTATATCCCAGTTTTCATTTGCAATTATTTTGCCTTTTCAGGAGTATCTCTGCAACCATCAGTATGACCCGTCAGGATGAATATAAAATCAAATCCTAATCCAAGAGACAGGAAATATCCTCACTGAAAGAAAGATTATAGCAAAAGCCTTATAATCTAAAGCTGAAACTAGGCATGAATTATTATCATGTACAACCATAAAGATTAGTAACATTTTGGAAGACTGTGAAAACATCAAATTACCATGAAAATGTCCAGAATTGTGAAGCTTAGCTCATTCCATGAAAAGACTTTCCCAAATCAAAAGAGATGCTAGGATTGTATTCCACAATAAGCGGCTAAAAGTTGTCTTTAGACAACTCTGAATATACTTGTAATGAAGTAGCTACGGAGTGTGTCCATCTCTTCTGCTAGATCTAGCAGGCTACCTGTCTGGTACTGGGACTTGGTTTTAACATGTATATAAGAATTCACATTTCATTTCTAATCACTTTTCTGTACAAAGAGACAATACAAAGTACAAACCTGCACATCATAGGTCCCATTTAGTAAAACAGGCCTTGAAGAATTGATGTCCTGCAGCACGCCAGAAAACACAGAACGGTTGACCTTCTGGAAGTCTTTGGAATGGCTGAACTGCACCATGTTATGAAGGGCCAAGATTTTGCTGTCCAGCTCAGCATCCTGCCTGGTGCGGTTATGCAGTCCTAAGTGATACTTTCGGAAGTGCTTAATCAGATCTGTGGGGTCATTGCCATAGTAACCATATCCACAGATATTGCATTTAAAGTCCTGAAGCTCTGGAGACAGAGGTGCCGGGTCTGGGTTGTCATTCACCAGTAAGTCAGTTTTGGATTTATTCAGTCTTACACCCCATCTGAAGGCACTTGTGGGTTTTTTGAGGCCACTGAAACTGGGCTCAAACCTTGACAATTGGCTTGACCACTCTGTGCTTGCCCTGTTTCCTCCGTAGCCTTTGGTGACATCTTCTGATCTTCCTTTGTCTCCACTGAGTCCCCTGAGGGGTGCAGGCCATATCTTGTGGGTCATCTGCCTCTGCTCTTTGAGGAGACTTCAAGGGCTCACAGACTCCCCAGCAGCTGGACATGAGAAAGCCAACATATTTCTGTCTGTCACCTCATCATGCGGAAAGGAGGGAAGGTTTCCTCCCTTACTGGGGCTTTCATAATTGAAGCCAGCCTTCTCACTCAGGACTGCGCTTTTCAAGTCCTTCTTACTGCTAGAAGATGGATCTTGAACATGCAAGCTATGTTCCTCCTTATGATTTAGTTCTGCAGCATCACTCTGATCCGTGTTTTCTGACATCTGATCTGCAGAAAATTCTTTGTTCTTTCCAGATACCTTGCTTTCTGTACCTATAGGCTCCAGGATCTGGCCCTCGCCTTCACTCGCAACGTTTCTCAGAGGGGGGTTCTTTTCCGGACCATATCTGCAAAGATACAGGGAAAAGGCAGATACAGGGTTATTTGAAAGTTACAGAGATATAATTGTATCTGGAATATTTTACTTA
>NW_016889926.1:0-1652 GCF_001698545.2 Rhinopithecus bieti | reverse complement strand
CGAGGTTCCTGGGTCCCGCGTAGGAGGAGGGGCCAAGGAAGTTCGCCTCGGCGTTCTCGGACGAGGTTCCTGGGTCCCGCGTAGGAGGAGGGGCCGAGGAAGTTCGCCCAGGCGTTCTTGGACGAGGTTCACGGGTCCGCGGGCGAGGAGGGGCCGAGGAAGTTCGCTCCGCATGCCCGCCGGGAGCGGCTTTTTTGTCCTGGGCCCGGGAGTGGGCGGGCAGTGGGCGGGACATAGGCGGGTCGGGGCGGGGCGGTAGGCGTGGCTAGGCGGGTTCCGGTTTCTCTCCGTCAGAAGTCGGGTTGCGCCTGCGCAGTCCACCCGTGTCGTTCCCAGGCACGGGAAAGTTGACGGTGAAGAACCCGGAACTGTGCCATCTTGCCTCTGTTCATCCAAACATAGACATTTCAGGATGACAAGAGGACAATATAATGTTTTTTGTTCATTCTTTTCAACATTTGCAAAGTTTTGCCTTGAATGTAGTCACTTTTGCAATCAGAGGTTAGAGTGCTTGATGGAATGAGGCCATGAAGCACACACACCACCCAGTTTCTAACACAGAGCAATCATTTGGGGAAGGATGGAGACACAGGAAAGGTTCATCTTAAAACAATGCAGGTGTTTTTTTCATAAAGGCAAAAGACATTTTAAAAGTGTTTGCACCATACACAAGTCTGCTAAATTTGGTCAACAGAGAAAACAGTAACAGAACATTTTAGCCCACGAGGAGACCACCACACGCAGCTCGAGGCCACTCCAGATGAGGATGGAGAGTGGTTTCCTCACAGCTGACCCACAGGATGGGGTAACATGAGCAGGAGGGAAACATGGGGACCACAAAGACGTCAGATTGTGGACTGCACAGCAAGAGACAGCAACACAAACTAGCAGAGTAATTAAAACTATTGTAAAAGATGTCCACATTCTATTTTAACCTGAAATCAGTGGCACAGAGACACTTCAAAACATCTATAAACAGCACCCCTGAAGATTCCATCAGACTCTACACTGAACAACGTTAAGATGAGTAACAATAACAGGATAGCCTCGCCACATTGTGTGATGGGGTCTTCTCAACACAGACCCTTAGAGCATGCTAACCCCGTCATCAAAACACAGTGAACACGTGGAGAAAGGACAACCTATCCAGGTGTGAAGATCAGCTTCTGAAGCATGCAGTGTAATTACGGCTGAAAGCATTTCCTGCAACACTGAGTGAAGTGTTTGAGTCAGAGTCTACCTCCATGTGCTAAGTTGTTGCTGTGTTTAATAATCCCAATCCAACTCAAAATATCCAAGGCAGAAAGCAGCATCCAACCACGAACACCTAAAATAGCGATTAAATGGACAGCACTTTGTGGAAAGACCTTTCCCAACATGACACCTAGAGGGGACAAGGAGGCAACCCATGCCACAATGGCCCCTGGTTCCTCTCGATGCTCCTCCTGCGTTCTCAGCACAGCCAAGTGCTTTGCTAGTGCCCTGCTGCAGAGAAAACACCCCACACAGCTACTGGGGAGGTCTTCTTTTACAACATCCAACTTAAAAGGCCACATGTCCACTAGCCAGTGGCCCAAATCCCACAGGTGAGGGGAGACATCTGACCACAGGGCACAAGGGACAGGACGGACCCATCTCCCATGAGAGCCAAT
>NW_016889925.1:0-390 GCF_001698545.2 Rhinopithecus bieti | reverse complement strand
CGATCATCTGAAGCCTTCTTCTCTCAACTCGTCAAAGTCATTCTCCATCCAGCTTTGTTCTGTTGCTGGTGAGGAGCTGCGTTCCTTTGGAGGGGAGAGGCCTCTGATTTTAGAATTTTCAGCTTTTCTTCTCTGTTTTTTCCCCATCTTTGTGGTTTTATCTACCTTTGGTCTTTGATGACGGTGACTTACAGGTGGGGTTTTGGTGTGGATGTCCTTTCTCTTTGTGAGTTTTCCTTCTAACAGTCAGGACCCTCAGCTGCAGGTCTGTTAAGAGTTTGCGCTTCAGACCCTGTTTGCCTGGATATCAGCAGTGGAGGCTGCATAAGAGTGAATATTGTTGAACAGCAAATGTTGCTGCCTGATCGTTCCTCTGGAAGCTTCGTCTTA
>NW_016889924.1:0-391 GCF_001698545.2 Rhinopithecus bieti | reverse complement strand
TCCTCCTCCTTCTTCTCCTTCTCCTCCCCTCTTCTTCTTCTCCTCCTCCTCCTTCTTCTTCTCCTTCTCCTCCCCTCTTCTTCTTCTCCTTCTCCTCCCCTCTTCTTCTTCTCCTTCTCCTCCTCCTCCTTCTTCTTCTCCTTCTCCTCCTCCTCCTTCTTCTTCTCCTTCTCCTCCTCCTCCTTCTTCTTCTCCTTCTCCTCCTCCTCCTTCTTCTTCTCCTTCTCCTCCTCCTCCTTCTTCTTCTCCTTCTCCTCCCCTCTTCTTCTTCTCCTTCTCCTCCCCTCTTCTTCTTCTCCTTCTCCTCCTCCTCCTTCTTCTTCTCTTCTCCTCCTCCTCCTTCTTCTTCTCCTTCTCCTCCTCCTCCTTCTTCTTCTCCTCCTCCTCCTCC
>NW_016889923.1:0-388 GCF_001698545.2 Rhinopithecus bieti | reverse complement strand
GAAAAAAACAAAAAAAACGTCTGGGTTGGACCAAGGCCAACATTCCCAACCCCTGAGAACAACGGTAGGAGTGGACAGTGTCCCTGCCCTCAGAAAAGTCTGAGGATGAGAAAGCTCAGAAACAAAAGTAAAAGTGATTTTGTATCTGCATTTTACTCACCCTTCTGACGTGTCCCCATACAGACCACCAAAATGATTCTGGATTTTGTTCCTTAGTTCAGCTAAATGCAGGTTCTTTTCTCAGGACAGGGAAAATTAGGCATATGAACACATTGAAGGGTGAGGAGGTTGGAATTACTAAGTGAAAGGAAAGCTGTCTGCAAAGAAAGAAAGGGGTTCTCCAAGCAGATTTTCCCTTCACAACGGAGTACCAGGACTTCCACACAGG
>NW_016889922.1:0-200 GCF_001698545.2 Rhinopithecus bieti | reverse complement strand
GGACGAGGTTCCTGGGTCCCGCCTACGAGGAGGGGCCAAGGAAGTTCACACCGCGTGCCCGCCGGGAGCGGCTTTTGTGTCCTGGGCCGGGGAGTGGGAGGGCAGTGGGCGGGACATAGGTGGGTCGGGGGCGGGGCGGTAGGCGTGGCTAGGCGGATTCCGGTTTCTCTCCATCGGAAGTCGGGTTGCGCCTGCACAGT
>NW_016889921.1:0-388 GCF_001698545.2 Rhinopithecus bieti | reverse complement strand
AGTCTTAGGACCACAGGGGTGAGTACCCTAGTTAGGTAAACACCCGACATCCTTTGTTTGTACTCTAATTTATTTAACTAAAGGGAAAAGTCTGCCTTCAGTCAAGTTTATTACTGGGGCTTATGGCAATCCCCAGCAGTTCCAAGAAGGTTTGCATCTGATAATTTTCCCCACCATCGTGACGGAACCCCTACAGATGTAAAAGCAGCAAGAGGAAATTCTAGAGTACAAAACAGTTTCTGTGGGAATTGAAAAGAAAACTTTGATTTCAATTTCAGTACACATTTTGCAATGCTTTATACTTGATACAGAATAGAACTCTGGAGGTTTTCCTCCTGAAATCTCTTTTACAAAAGTGAGCGGAAATGTGAAATCACATGTTTTGGTG
>NW_016889920.1:0-1310 GCF_001698545.2 Rhinopithecus bieti | reverse complement strand
ATTCTCCATCCTTTAAAAAACTCATTGAAATAAATTGTTACAATTTAAAATGATATTGATGGATGTCCTTCTGCCACGGGAAGCAGGGAGAAGAACATCCTTCTCTAGCTAATAATCCCATTTTCATCAACCAGAAGAGTTTTCAAAAGTAACTGGTCATGTTTCTTGTTTATTCTAAGAAGGGCTCAATTCATATTATGCCAAACCACATAATCTTTCTCTCCCCATTTTGCATATATCCTCTAGTTTTCAAAAGTTTACCACCAATAAATTTTCTTATCCGATGGATCACTTGTCTGGGTTTCAGAGTCATTTATTTTGCAGCTCATTTTGCCCACCAGAAGGCAGTGCTGTTAAAAGATATCAACACATTAACGATGTTGGGGAAAACAACACAGAATAAATTGATTTAGGTTTTTTTGTATTAATAATAAATAATGAATTTGTTGAAATCTGCATTGGATATAAAATGAATGGTATTCAGAAGCTTAAGGAGACTTTTATTTGCATAATCCAATATTGTCTTAACCTACACACTAACATCTCAATATTGTTCTTTTCTTTCAATCACCAAAACAAGATTTCTTGATTTCTTGATTCTAGACTTAACAGAGAGCTAAATGCTTTCTAGTGGAAGTTTCGTAAAAGAAGTACATATAAGCTCACGCCTGTTATTCCAGCATTTTGGGAAGCCAAAGAGGGTGGATCATTTGAGGTCAGGAGTTTCCAAACAGCCTAGCGAACATGGTGAAACTCCGTCTCTACTAAAACACAAAATTAGCCAGGGGTGGTGGTGGGCGGCTGCAATTCCAGCTACTCAGGAGGCTGAGGCAGTAGAATCGCTTGAACCCGGGAGAAGTAGGTTGCAGTGGCCAAGATTGTGTCACAGCACTCCAGCTTGGGCGAAAAGAGGAAAACTCCATCTCGGAAAAAAAACAAAACAAAACAAAACAAAAAACCATAAGCTGTCTCCTGAAATAGTTGAATGTCATGTTTCAAGAAATATCAAGTAATATTAACCAAAATGTGTTTGATGGCTTCATTTGTTTAGCTTGAAGGAATAACTTCACTTACCTAGAATGGTTGGCCTTTATGAAAGAGCAGCTCTTGAAATGTTCATATGAATATTGCCTTTTTTTCTTACAAAATCCCCGTTTTATTTGCCAATAAAATTATACAATCTATCACATTTCTTTTTTTGCTTTGTCTGTCCAGACACTATAAACATGAAATTTGGCTTTATTAAAGAGAGCATATTTGCTTGGATTTTTTAGAATATGTATTTCATCCTTCTTACCTAAGAACTTAGC
>NW_016889919.1:0-392 GCF_001698545.2 Rhinopithecus bieti | reverse complement strand
AAAGAAAGGAAGGAAGGAAGGAAGGAAGGAAGGAAGGAAGGAAGGAAGGAAGGAGGAAAAGAAAGAAAAGAAAGAAAAGAGGGAAGGAAGGGAAGGAAGGGAAGAGAAGGAAGAGAAGGAAGAGAAAGAAGAGAAGGAAAGAAGGAAGGCAGGAAGGCAGGCTCAGAGATTGATTAGCCATGAGCCTTGGACAGAAAGTGAGCTCAATGCCAGGCCCTTCCGACTCCAGGCCCTTACAAAGCGAAATTCCATCTAAAAAAAAAAAAAAAAAGATTGTGAATCTGCTCTTTTAAACACATTTAGCAAAATTTATAATTCTAGATAAAGTCTGTGCCTTCAAAGCCGTCACCTCGCCGGGCGCGGTGGCTCAAGCCTGTAATCCCAGCACTTTG
>NW_016889918.1:0-1313 GCF_001698545.2 Rhinopithecus bieti | reverse complement strand
TCCCTGCAAAGGACATGAACTCATTCTTTTTTGTGGCTGCGTAGTATTCATGGTGTATATATGCCACATTTTCTTTATCCAGTCTATCATTGTGGGCATTTGGGTTGGTTCCAAGTCTTTGCTATTGTGAACAGTGCTACAATAAATATATGTGTGCATGTGTCTTTATAGTAGAATGATTTATAATCCTTTGGGTATATACCCAGTAATGGGATTGCTGGGTCAAATGGTGTTTCTGGTTCTAGATCCTTGAGGAATCACCACACTGTCTTGCACAATGGTTCAACTAATTTACACTCCCACCAACAGTGTAAAAGCATTCTTATTTCTCCTCATCCTCTCCAGCATCTGTTGTTTCCTGACTTTTAATGATCACTATTCTAACAGGTGTGTGATGGTATCTCATTGTGGTTTTGATTTGCAGTTCTCTAATGACCAGTGATGATGAACTCTGTTTCATATGTTTGTTAGCTACGTAAATGTCTTCTTTTGAGAGGTGTCTATTCATATCCTTTGCCCAATTTTGATGGGGTTATGTTTTCTTGTAAATTTGTTTAAGGTCTTTGTAGTTGCTGGATATTAGCCCTTTGTCAGATGGCTAGATTGCAAACATTTTCTCCCGTTCTGTAGGTTGCCCGTTCACTCTGAAGATAGGGTTCTTTTTTTTTCTCTCTTTTTTTTTTGTGTGCTGTGCAGAAGCTCTTTAGTTTAATTAGATCCCATTTGTCAATTTTGGCTTTTGTTGCAATTGCCGTCAGTGTTTTAGTCATGAAGTCTTTGCCCATGCCTGTGTCCTGAATGGTATTGCCTAGGTTTTCTTCTAGGGTTTTACAGTTTTAGGTCTTACATTTAAGTCTTTAATCCATCTTGAGTTAATTTTGTATAAGGTTTAAAGAAGGGTGCAGTTTCAGTTTTCTGCATATGGCTAGCCAGTTTTCCTAGCACCATTTATTAAATATGGAATCCTTTCCCCATTGCTTGTTTTGTCAGGTATGTCAAAGATCAGATGGTTGTAGATGTGTGGCATTATTTCTGAGGCCTCTGTTCTATTCCATTGGTCTATATATCTGTTTTGGTACCAGTACCATGCTATTTTAGTTACTGTAGTCTTGTAGTATAGTTTAAAGTCAGGTAGTGTGATGTCTCCAGCTTTGTTCTTTTGCGTAGGATTGTCTTGGCTATACGGGCTTTTTTTTGGTCCCATATGAAATTTAAAGTAGTTTTTTCTAATTCTGTGAGGAAAGTCAATGGTAGCTTGATGGGGATAACATTGAATCTATGTATTACTTTGGACAGTATGGCCATTCTCATGA
>NW_016889917.1:0-1646 GCF_001698545.2 Rhinopithecus bieti | reverse complement strand
CCCCACCCCAGCACTGTGCCAGGCGGGAGCTGTCCAGCCGACCGGAGGACACTGGTGTGTGCGTGGGGTGGGGAGCATGCAGAAAGACAGCCTGTGGCTTCAAGTGGGCTCATGCCTGGTGCGGCATGTTCTGTGTACGGGGCACCGGCTGCTGTGTCCGTGTGGAGTTGGGAGGCCCTCAAGGCTCAGGCCCCTGATCCGCGAAGGGGCTGTGGGAAGAGCTGCGTCCTCAGGGCGGCCTCCTAACAGATACCCTGGGATGCATCCTGGGGCGTTTCTAAAGGCTGCGGGCTGCGCTTCCTTCTCGGTCAGAGCCATGGTGATCTTCGAAGCTTTACTGACTCCCCTGGCTGCTCCTCTCTACAGCCTTCAACTGCACCAAATCCAGGCCATGGTGGGGCGGGGCAGCGCCAGCCCCGCACAGCCTCAGCAGTTTCTAGGTGGCTGAGCAGAGGGCCTCCTGGGGCTGAACCTTCCCAGAAGGAAGGGGCTTCCACAGCAGAAACTCCTGATCCCTTCAGAGCTCACTTCCCTGGGGCAGAAGGTGGGGCTGCGAGCGGGTGAGGCCCGGGGCTGCTGCACCCGGGATTCCCAGCTCCAGCCTTGCTTGGCCGGCTGTTTAAAGAGAGGCCGCCGCAGCATCCCATTAATGGCTGCAGGTGACGACGCTGTCACTGGAGACACAGGGGCCCAGTGTCTGGGCTCTTGCCTGTTGGAGGTTTGGCAGATCTCGAATCCCTGGAGGATGAGGGTCCCTTTGGGAGCTGCTGCATCCCTGGGGGGCCACCTCTCACGCTGCCGGGCCTGGCTTGTCCACTCCATCCCAGCCAAGCCAGAGCTGAGTTACAGGGTCAGACCCAGCCAAGGTGGGGTCTGGGCAGTCAGTGCTGTAGGGTGGGCAGTCCATGAGCAGAAGCGCCAGGGTATGCAGATGGCAGGCAGAGCCCCTCTGCACCTTGCGGGGTAGGGGGGTCTTGGGTGAAGGCCCAGAGACCCAGAGAGAGGGAAGCAGCTCTCAGTCTGGGGCGGCGGTCGTCCTGCGCTCTCCCCACCCCGGCTCCTGAACCTCAGCTCTGGGGCCTCCTGTGCCGCGCCTGATTGGGCTCTGCTGCCCTGCGCCCCGCTGGCCTCCTGGGGCCCGGCAGGGAGTAAGCAGACCCCTACCGTCCTCCTTGCTGCCCCACACTGTCCCACCAGGGTTTCCACCAGGAGCCACCGCGCGCGCCAACTTCTGCAGGGGCTGCCCACCCGCCGCCATCCCGTGCGCATTCGCAGGTGTTGTCCCCTCCAGGTGAAAATCCTAACGCGGGGCTGAGAACGGCGGTGGGACCCCTCGGCCAAGGAGGGCTCCTGGGGAGGCGGGAGCTCACAGCCCCTCCCGGGTCCACCTCCCGGGCGCTCTCCGCGGACCCCTCGGCGGCGGAAGGGGCTCCCCAGTGGGGCCGGGGCTCACCTCGTCCTCGGGGAGGGTGGGCAGCGGCTCGAAGTCGTAGAAGTCCAGGTCTTTGCCGTCCTCCTCGTAGAGATCCGCCGCGGCTGGGTCCATGGCCTGCATCCTGCTGCCGCGCCGCGCACCGGCCCCGGGGCCTCCGGCAGGGCTGGGCTGGGCTCGGCTACGCGCACCCCGGCTCCATGGAGACGCGCCC
>NW_016889916.1:0-388 GCF_001698545.2 Rhinopithecus bieti | reverse complement strand
GTTTCATCAGACTTTTTTTTTTTTTTTTTTTTTTGGAGGGGTCTCGCTTTGCCACCCAGGCTGGAGTGCTGTGGCCGTATCTCAGCTCACTGCAAGCTCCGCCTCCCGGGTTCACGCCCTTCTCCTGCCTCAGCCTCCCGGGTAGCTGGGACTACAGGCGCCGCCACCTCTCCCGGCTAGTTTTTTGTAGTTTTAGTAGAGACGGGGTTTCACCGTGTTAGCCAGGATGGTCTCGATCTCCTGACCTCGTGATCCGCCCATCTCGGCCTCCCAAAGTGCTGGGATTACAGGCTTGAGCCACCGCGCCCGGCCTACATCAGACATTTTTTAAGTTACAAGAGCGTTGTAACTTATTGTAAAATATTCAGACACTATAAAAATATAGGAG
>NW_016889915.1:0-200 GCF_001698545.2 Rhinopithecus bieti | reverse complement strand
AAACCCCCGTCTCTCCTGAAAATACAAAAGTTAGCCGGGTGTGGTGGTGTGTGCTTGTAATCCCAACTACTTAGGAGGCTGAGGCAGGAGAATTGCTTGAACCCAGAAGGTGGAGGTTGCAGTGAGCCAAAATCGTGCTATTGCACTCCAGCCTGGGTGACAGAGTGAGACTCCATCTCAAAAAAAAAAAAAAAAAAAAG
>NW_016889914.1:0-200 GCF_001698545.2 Rhinopithecus bieti | reverse complement strand
CACGTATGAACTTCTGGACCCAGACGGGGCTGTGAAAGTGGGGGGCCTGGAGCTCAGGCGGGTCCAGATGACCCTGTCCTCCTTTGTAACAGCCAGAGTCCGGGATGTTTTGCCCAGGGCATTGGGCTGGCACTGCAGAGGTTTGGGGGGTGGGGAGACCCTGGGGACACGGCTGGTAGGAATTGTGCTAGGAAACCTCA
>NW_016889913.1:0-1319 GCF_001698545.2 Rhinopithecus bieti | reverse complement strand
CTTAAAGGAGAGGGTGGGATGAATAGACACAGATACTTTTTTTTTTTTTTTTTGAAATGGAGTTTCACTCTTGTTGCCCGGCCTGGAATGCAATGGTACGATCTCAGCTCACTGCAACATCTGCCTCCAGGGTTCAAGCAATTCTCCTGCCTCAGCCTCCTGAGTAGCTGGGATTACAGAGCCCCACCACCATGCCCAGCTAATTGTGTATCTTTGGTAGAGATGGGATTTCACTTTGTTGATCAGGCTGGTTTCAAACTCCTGGCCTCAGGTGATCTGCCCGCCTCGGCCTCCCAAAGTTCTGGGATTACAGGCATGAGCCACCACGCCCAGCCCACAGAGAATTTTAGGGCAGTAAAACTACTCTGTATGATACCACAATGGTAGATATATGTCATTGAACACTTGTCAAAACTCACAGAATGTACAACACTGAGTGTGAACTCTAATGTAAACCATGGACTTTGGTGATAATCATGCATCTCTATAGGTTCATTGATGGTAACAAAGGCACTTCTTAGGTGTAGGTTGTTGGTAACAGAGAGGCTGTGCATGTGTGATGATAGAGGATATGTGGGAATTCTGGAATTCTGTTCTTCCTGATCAATTTTGCTGTAAACCAAAACTACTCTAAAAGTCTATTTGTGAAAAGTACAGAATTGAATTAATCACTCAAGAAGAAAATTAAGAAAATAGAAACAGCAACAATAAAATGTAGACTATCACTAGAACCAAGATTTTGAAGTGGTAAGTGTGATCAACAATGTTAGCAGAGGCCGGGCGCAGTGGCTCATGCCTGTAATCCCAGCACTTTGGGAGGCGAGGCGGGGGGATCACCAGGTCAAGAGATTGAGACCATCTTGGCCGACGTGGTGAAACCCTGTCTCTACTAAAATACAAAATTAGCTGGGAGTAGTGGCAGGTGGGATTAGTGGCAGGTGCCTGTAGTCCCAGCTACTCGGGAGGCTGAGGCAGGAGAATCGCTTGAACCCAGGAGGTGGAGGTGGTAGTGAGCAGAGATCGCGCCATTGCACTGCAGCTTGGCTAAAGAGCAAGACTCCGTCTCAAAAAAAAAAAAAGAATGTTAGCAGAAAAGGCTTCTGAACATTCTAAAATGACTTTAACATTGCAGACATATACTTAGATCAAGCATGTCTATCATTACTCATCCAGAAATAGCGTAATTTAAGCAAAGAAAGGCAGTGAAAGAGGGACAGTGCCAGGTTCTGATGAAGAATACAATGAAAGGATTGTCTTATAATTTGAAACATTTGGAGAAGGAAGCCTATTAGAATTAAATGTATTCAATATATTAGAGT
>NW_016889912.1:0-316 GCF_001698545.2 Rhinopithecus bieti | reverse complement strand
AAGCCAACGTGGTAACCAGCCCCAAAGAAAATATTCCTACCCCGGCGCTGGTATACCTGGACTCTTTTGTAACCCTTCTTAAGTTCTTTACCTTTTCTTTCTTTTTTTTTTTTTTTTTTTTTTTTTTTTTTTTTTGGTATGGTTTCTCTCATTTGCTTTCACTATATAGATACCATATATATAAATATTTTATTTCATTGGATGTTGGTTTTTTTTTTTTTTTTTTTTTTTTTTTTTCTGTTTTAAAAAATTTTTTTTTTTTTTTTTTTTTTTTTTTATTTTTTCTTTTTTTTAATTTTTTTTTTTTTTGTGGTTG
>NW_016889911.1:0-1651 GCF_001698545.2 Rhinopithecus bieti | reverse complement strand
CAGCTCGTGCCCTGGCTGTGGGAACTGCAAACCTGGGCTCACCACTCTACAGGCTCTTTTCCCCTGGTGAGGCTACTCCCTGGGTCAAGAGGAGGAGGCAGTGCCCTCCAGTCCTGGCGTGCCCCTCCTGCAGATGCTATGGGGACAGCAGGGTGCAGGACGGCGTGACCTTGGCTCTGAGACTGGCTAGGCCCCTCCTCTGTTACCTGAGTCATGGAATTCTCCAGAAGTGGGCAGGGCTGTGACCTGGAGCCAGGAGAGGTGAGGTCATGGGTTGTGTCTACCATGGGCCCTACCATCAGGCAGGGAAGGGTGTGTCCCCTCCATGGGGTGTGGTGGCTGAGCCCATGTTTCCCAGAGCTCCTGGCTTTGACCTGAGCCCGAGAGTCCCTCCCGCAGGCTGGAGCTTTCTCGCTGGTGCTGCACCTCCATCCGGGGCTTCATGTCCCCTCCACCTTTCTCACGCAACACTGGACAACAGGGAAGCCAGCGAGGGAAAAGGCGGTGAGTGAGGGCCCCGGGGCTGCCTGCTGCAGATGGAGGTGGTGGACCACACAGCTGTGCACTTCGCTTGGAGGCGGGGATGGGATGTCCTGGGGAAGGGCTAGAGAGGTAGTCAGGGCCCAGCTGTGGCAGTGGGGCGGTGGCACTGTACTCCAGTGTGGTGACCATGCCGGCCCTGGAGGGGTCTGAGCCAGGGCGTGGCTTGGCAAAGGTGGTGGTGGAGCTGGACAGCTGTGTGGGAGGGGAGGGGAGGCCAGGGTAGGCGGGGCCCTCACAGGCAATTGCAGGTGGGCCCTGATGACTGCAAGGGTTTCCATGCAGGGTCCGGGACCCACACCGGCCAAGCCCCTGCCACTCTGCACACACCTCACCCTGTCTCAGCCACTCTCCCACCAGCCCCGAAACAGAGGGGAAACCGAGGCCTCAGGAGTAGCTCTGGGCCCCGGGTCACGCAGGGACTGCAGGGGCTTAGACCCAACTTCCCCAACTCCAGAGCCAGCGCCACTTTCCCCTCGCCCGCCACGCGGCCGCCTCTGTCCATCCTGGTGGAATTTGGTTCCAGGTGATGGCCTCAGGCTGGGAGCCCGGGAGAACGTCGTCAGTGGAGGGGTGGCGTGTTTTGGGGCCGAGGGGAGACGAGGAGGCTGTTTTCAGGCATGCTGAGTCTGTGGCGGGGATGACACATCCCTGTGGACATGAAGAAACCACCAGAGACATAGCTCTGGACTCGGGAGAGACCATGACTGGGGCTTCCAATGTCAGCTCCCCAGAGGCAAGAAAGACAACTCCAGGCCACCTGAGCCTTCAGGGGATTCAGAGAGCAGAGGTGCCAGGATGGGGAATGAGGGTAGGGGCCTGTGGGTTGCCAGACTTCCACCCCAACCACAGCAAGCTGCCACCAGGGAGCCTGGTTTAGGGGCGGGGACAATCTACAGCAGGGGTGAGGGTGGAAGCGGCATGGGGCGCAGGGTAAGACGCACAGGGCAGCCTCCCTGGGCAGAGAGGAAGGCCGAGGGTGCTGAAGTCTGCACATCCACCCAAGTCCCCTGTCCCTAAGGCTGGCCACAATCCCTCCTGCCCCAGAACTGCTGGGGATGTAGGGGCAGGAAGCTGGGGCGAGGGTTACAGTCAGGGCAGCCTGATGGCC
>NW_016889910.1:0-384 GCF_001698545.2 Rhinopithecus bieti | reverse complement strand
TCTTTCTTTCCAAAGCCAACAACCCTATCTGTGACCATGTTCCTGGTACCTGTTTTATCTCTGAGCCCTTGCTTTTTTTTTTTTTTTTTTTTTTTTTGAGGCGGAGTCTCGCTCTGTCGCCCGGACTGGAGTGCAGTGGCCAGATCTCAGCTCACTGCAAGCTCCGCCTCCCGAGTTTACGCCATTCTCCTGCCTCAGCCTCCCGAGTAGCTGGGACTACAGGCGCCCGCCACTTCGCCCGGCTAGTTTTGTATTTTTTTAGTAGAGACGGGGTTTCACCGTGTTAGCCAGGATGGTCTCGATCTCCTGACCTCGTGATCCGCCCGTCTCGGCCTCCCAAAGTGCTGGGATTACAGGCTTGAGCCACCGCGCCCGGCCGCTTTT
>NW_016889909.1:0-474 GCF_001698545.2 Rhinopithecus bieti | reverse complement strand
ATACCAATTCCAAGTTAATTCGGACTAAACAAGGTCTTATTAACAACAAAGGATAATTGAAATCCCAAACTTACAAGGTTTTCAACAAAAGTTTGCAAAAGTGAACAGTGTAACATGTATTATCCTAACTTCTAATCTTATGGCCTTAGGCAATCTAGTCCACAGACACGAAGGAAGTTCGCTTTGGAAAAGAAGGGTTATCATCTTTAGGAAAAAAAGGGGAGGGGGGAGGATTTATGTAAAGAGAATGTTATATGGTAAATTCTTGTCCTGAAATAACTGGTTGTTTAAAGAAAGGTGTGTTTGCCATAAGTCAGAAAGTTGAGGCATGCCGAAGAATTGTCTGTGAAACAAACAAAAAAAAAATATGTCTTATAAAAAGGAATTTATGCAAGAAAGGCTGTATAATTTAAAAGCAGTTAGGCCTCCTGAATGTAAAACTATTGAAGAAACAGTTTATGTGCAAGGTGTATA
>NW_016889908.1:0-1389 GCF_001698545.2 Rhinopithecus bieti | reverse complement strand
AATTTTAATTTTTATGGGTACACAGTATGTGTATATGTTTATGGACTATTGTTTTGAAAGTCAAATGAAAATTTTATCATTTAAACCTTAAGAAGCTTTAATATAAGTCTCAGATTTTCAAATACGTACCTGAGAATATACATGCTTTTTATTTCTTTTAGAAAATAAAGCAAATAAAACAGAATAAACAGAAGGAGGATCAACCAGTTGAAAATGTTTATTACACCTTATCCAGAATGTCATGCCAGGTACATAAGCTGATATTTTAAATACAGCTAGTATAAACTGACTCAAATATAATTTTCCTCAAGTCATTCAGTTTAATAAGTTAGTATGATTTAGATTGGCATTTCACTGTTACCCACTCTGTGTAGTTTTCAGAAACTTCTATTAATTAACTTTGGTTACTCTGAAAATTATTGGAAGAGAAACTCATGTCTTCTTTGTACATTGTGGCTTACACATTTCTGACTCCATTACTTCAACCTTGTCTTTTAACATATACCTCTTCAGAATTTATCTGCACTTGCTAATTTTATTTCGGTTTTGTTCCAAAGCTGCTTTCCTCCAATAACCTATCTTTTACTAAATCCACTTCACAGTCATTACATCACATATTCTATTCACACTTACATTTTATATGGCTTTCCCCTTGCTCATAGTATTTTAATTAAAATTTTCACTTTGGAGTGTTATAAATTCACATCCAGTTTTAAAAAATAATACAACACCATTTATTAAATAGGGAATCTTTTCCCCATTGCTTGTTTTGTCAGGTTTGTCAAAGATCAGATGGTTGTAGATGTATGGTATTATTTCTGAGGCCTCTGTTCTGTTCCGTTGGTCTATATATCTGTTTTGTTACCAGTACCTTGCTGTTTTGGTTACTGTAGCCTGGTAGTATAGCTTGAAGTCAGGTAGCATGATGCTCCCAGCTTTGTTCTTTTGCTTAGGATTATCTTGGCTATATGGGCTTTTGTTGTTGTTGTTGTTCCATGTGAAATTTAAAGTAGTTTTTTTCTAATTCTGTGAAGAAAGGCAATGGTAGCTTGATGGCGATAGCATTGAATTTATAAATTACTTTGGGCAGTATGGCCATTTTCATGATATTGCTTCTTCCTATCCATGAGCATGGAATGTTGGGAAAATTGGCTAGCCATATGCAGAAAACTGAAACTGGATCCCTTCCTTACACCTTATACAAAATTAACTCAAGATGGATTAAAGATTTAAATGTAAGACCCCAAATCATAAAACACTAGAATAAAACATAGGCAATGCCATTCAGGACCTAGGCATGGGTAAAGACTTCATGACTAAAACACCAAACGCAATGGCAACAGAAGCCAAAACTGACAAATGGGATCTAGTTAAACTAAAGAGCTTCTC
>NW_016889907.1:0-894 GCF_001698545.2 Rhinopithecus bieti | reverse complement strand
CTCAAAAGAAAGAAGGGGTAGGAAGAGAGAGAGAAAGAGAAAGAAGCCTCCTTGACTTACTGTGCTTTGCCTTTGCCAAAGAAAATTCTGTAATTAAATTCTGCATTAGAAATCTAGTTTGCGACCAGGCACAGTGGCTCATGCCTGTAATCCTAACACCTTGGGAGGCCAAGACAGGAGGATTGTTTGAGGCCAGGAGGTCAAGACCAGCCTGGGTAACATAGCGAGACACCATCTCTATAGCATAAAAGAATAGCATAAAAGAAATAGGAAAATAGTGAGTCTCTATGAAATAAACAAATAAATAAAATAGTATAAAAGAATAAAATAGGAAAACATTAACAAAAGAAGTCTAAGACTTATACTCTGAAATCTACATACTATTATTGAAATAAATTAAAGAACTAAATAAAGGGAAAGACATTGTGCTCATGGATTAGAAGGTTAATATTGTTAAAATGACAATGCTCACCAAATTGACCTACAAATTCAATTCTTTCAAAATTCCCACTACTTTTTTTTTTCCCAGAAATTGACAAGGTGATCCAAAACTCATATGGAAATGGAAGGGACACAGAATAGCCAAAACAATCTTTTAAAAGAAGAACAAAGCTGAAAGACTTACAATTTTAAATGTTACTATAGACACTGGGTGTCCTGGCTCACGCCTGTAATCCAGTGCTTTGGGAGGCCAAGGTGGGAGGATCATTTGAGCCCAGGAGTTCAAAGACTCCTGGACTGCGCTCCAACCTGGGAAACAGAGTGAGACCTTGTCCCTATAAAATAAAACAAAATTTATAAATGATAAAACTCTTAGAAGAAAACATAAACCCTCATGACCTTCGATTAAACGATGGTTTCTTAAATATAACACCAAGAGCACAAGTGACAAAA
>NW_016889906.1:0-475 GCF_001698545.2 Rhinopithecus bieti | reverse complement strand
TTCCTTCCTTCCTTCTTTCCTTCCTCCCTCCCTCCCTCCCTCCCTTCCCTTCCCTCACACCAGTGGGGTCTTGCTATGTTGCCCAGGATGATCTTGAACTCCTAGCCTCAAGTGATCCTCCTGCTTTGGTCTCCCAAAGTGTTGGGATTACAGGCATGAGTCACCACACCCAGCCCAGCCTCTACCTTCTTTGTCTAAAGTGAGGCAAACACTTTCCTGTTTTTTTCCTGGAAACTTGTGCTCTGGACCAGTTCTGGGGCAAACTGGGGTCAGAGTGGATTGGAATCAGCTCTGGTCCAGCTTTTGGTTGCGCTTACGTTGAGACCAAAGTATGTGGAGAATAAGACAAGACCCTCCTGCCCTGTTACCCTCTTCTCTCTCCCCTCCCTCATTCCTACCATCAAGACCCAGGCATTCTGACAAGCTCTAGGAAATGAGGGTATCAGAACAGAAATCTCGGCTGGGCGCGGTGGCT
>NW_016889905.1:0-389 GCF_001698545.2 Rhinopithecus bieti | reverse complement strand
TCTCCAATAACAACACTTTAGACTAAACCAAATCTTGATCATTACTTGCTTTGTCAGTTGCAACAACTTCCACACTATTCCCTATTTATATTCTTAATTTCTATATAATCTCTATTCCACGCCACATTCAGAGTAAAACGTTTAAGATCTGATGACGCTATCACTAAAAAAAGAAAAAAAAGAAAAGCAGAACAACAACAACAAAAGCACTACAGTGTCACCTACTCACACCTAGAATAAAATTTAGTCTTCTTACTATTGCTTTTGAGGCCATGCAAGATAATATCTTTGTTTATATATGTTCTTAACATCATCTCATTCCACTGTCTTCCAAACATATCATGCTCTAGTCACACTAAGATCCTTCTTTCTTTCTTTCTTTCTTTCTT
>NW_016889904.1:0-382 GCF_001698545.2 Rhinopithecus bieti | reverse complement strand
AGCAATTTAGATAAAATTTAATAACATTTCCCCCCCAAAAAATCAGTAAACATTTCATCCTCATGTATCTCCCTTTTTTACACATCTCTAAATTTTAAAATAAGTACACTAAAGCAGTATTAATTCACTGAAGCTTATTCATAAGAATGTTTTGCATAGTTTATGACAAGGATATAATACAGTACTATAGCACTTGACTAAGGAGTATTGAGCAGCTCATACATTTAAAATTTAGTTCAGCTGCATAGCTAAAATCAAAGAAAGTAGTAAATGATTCAAGGTAATCTATAATGCCACTGAATCAGGTATGAATAAAAAATTTCAGTAGCCTAGTAAGTAAGTTTTCAAAATTTCAAAAGTAATTTTAGAAAAGTATTTGTGG
>NW_016889903.1:0-595 GCF_001698545.2 Rhinopithecus bieti | reverse complement strand
AGGCACCTTCTCGATGAGGTCGATGCAGGCCTGCAGGTCCATGCCAAAGTCAATGAATGTCCACTCGATGCCCTCCTTCTTGTATTCCTCCTGCTCCAGCACGAACATGTGGTGGTTGAAGAACTGCTGCAGCTTCTCGTTGGTGAAGTTGATGCAGAGCTGCTCAAAGCTGTTGAACTGCAGGGGCATGAGGGGTGGGAGCAGTCAGGAAGTGGGTGTGAGTGGCCATTGGGGCTGTGCCCGTGTGCTGTGTCCGAGCCCAGCAGGGCGTGGCTGGTCCCCTCCATGTCAGGGCAGTGGAGGAGGGCTTCCCCTGAAGACAGGGACAATGACTGCCTCTGTCACCACACAGTCCCCACTGCCTTCCTGTGTCTGGTCCACAACTGACTCTCAGCAAATGGCTGTTGAATGTGGGAGTGAGCGAGTGATTGTTCTCCCCTTCCCAGGGGTCCCAACTCACATCAAAGATCTCGAAGCCAGCGATGTCCAGGACTCCTATGAAGTACTGGCGTGGCTGCTTGGTCTCCAGGGTGGCGTTGATGCGTGTCACCATCCAGTTGAACATCTTCTCATACACTGCCTTGGCCAGTGCCCC
>NW_016889901.1:0-1310 GCF_001698545.2 Rhinopithecus bieti | reverse complement strand
CACACACACAGGTACACATGCACACACAGCACACAGGTGCACACACATGCACACACAGGTACACATGCACACACAGCACACAGGTATACACACATGCACACACAGGTGCACACACACAGGCGCACATGCACACAGCACACAGGTGCACACATACACATGCCTTCTTCATTCTCATGATTGGATCCCTCACTTCAGTTCTCCAAGGGCCTCTGCCCTGGCCGTTCCCTGTGCCTTGAGTAGCCTCGCCACTCCCCTTATTTGTTCAGCCAGTCCCTGCCCTTTCACAAAGCCCAGCTTGGGTGTCAACTTCTCTAAAAGGATTTCCTCATCCCCAACCTCGGGTGGGCGGGGCCTCCTCTGGGATTCCACAGCGTCCATGCTTCCCTCTGTTCCGGTCCATGTGGGCCCGTGTGGACCCGTGTGGTCAGCGCCTCTGGCTACCCTGCAGAATTGTGACTGCCTCTGGGGCTTGGCGGAAGCTCTGTGGTCCCCAGCCCAGCACACCAGAGTAGCTGCTCAGTGAATACTAAAGTGGATACAAAATTCCTCCACTTCCAAAAAAAAAAGAAAAGAAAAGAAAAGAAAGAAAGAAAATAATAATAATTCCTCCATTTTCTAAATTAAAAAATATCCTCCAACTCCTGTCAATCAAACAGTGCTCTCCAACCCAGATGTGCTGATCATTGCCTCCTCCACGGGCTTCAACGGAATCACGCACTTTCGCTGACCCAGGAGGCTGGCCCCAAATCCGGTGTCTCAGGTGGGTCTGGGTGGGCTTCAAACTTGAAGTCTCTGAGTGCTTCGGGAAAATCCCACCAGGAAGGTGTGTGCTCCCTTCTCTTCTCACAGTCAGGGAAGGGCCTAGGGGTGGGGGGCAGGCTGGAGAGACCCATTTGGGGACAAGTTGTTGCAGCGAGGACTTAGAGGAACCTCAGAACCCCTACCTGGGGCCCGCTTGGTGTTCGGGCTTGGGTCCAGCTTCTCAAAGAAGTTTCCAGGGACTGGGGAGGAAGGAGGTGTCTTTGTTTAGTGAGTGCAGAGCTCTACTGAGGATCATGTCAGTCCGGGGTTCTTCAGGGAAATGGAACCAATGGGAGACACACACACGCACACACACACACACACAGAGGGAGACACACTCACGCGCACACACACAGAGGGAGACACACACGCACACACACACAGAAGGAGACACACACACGCACACACACACACAGAGGGAGACGCACGCACACACGCACACACACAGAGGGAGACGCACACACGCACACACACACAGAGGGAGACACACACACACACACAGAGGGAGA
>NW_016889900.1:0-1316 GCF_001698545.2 Rhinopithecus bieti | reverse complement strand
TCCCCAGCCCCCCACCCCTAACAGGCCCTGGTGTGTGATGTTCCCAGCCCTGTGTCCAAGTGTTCTCATTGTTCAATTTCCACCTATGAGTGAGAACATGAAGTGTTTGGTTTTCTGTCCTTGTGATAGTTTGCTGAGAATGATGGTTTCCAGCTTCATCCATGTCCCTGTAAAGGACATGAACTCACCCTTTTTTATGGCTGCATAGTATTCCATGGTGTATATGCGCCACATTTTCTTAATCCAGTCTATCATTGATGGACATTTGGACTGGTTCCAAGTCTTTGCTGTTACGAGTAGTGCTGCAAACAACATATGTGTGCATGTGCCTTTATAGTAGCATGATTTATAATCCTTTGGGTATATACCCAGTAATGGGATTGCTGGGTCAAGTGGGCAGAACATAGCTGAACAAAAGGCAGCAGACAACTTCTGCAGACTTAAACGTCCCTGTCTGATAGCTCTGAAGTGAGCAGTGGTTCTCCCAGCACAGCGTTTGAGCTCTGAGAATGGACAGACTGCCTCCTCAAGTGGGTCTCTGACCCCCGTGTAGCCTAACTGGGAGACATCTCCCAGTAGGGGCCAACAGACACCTCATATAGGTGGCTGCCTCTCTGGGCTGAAGCTTCCAGAGGAAGGATTAGGCACCAATATTTGCTGTTCTGCAATATCTGCTGTTCTGCAGCCTCTGCTGGTGATACCCAGGCAAACATGGTCTGGAGTGGACCTTCAGCAAACCACAACAGACCTGCAGCTGAGGGACCTGACCGTTAGAAAAAAAACTAACAAACAGAAAGGAATAGCATCAACATCAACAAATAGGTCATCTACACCAAAACCCCATCTGTAGGTCATCAACATCAAAGAACAAAGGTATATAAAACCACAAAGATTGGAAGAAACCAGAGCAGAAAAGCTGAAAATTCTAAAATCGGAGTGCCTCTTCTCCTCTAAAGGGTTGTAGCTTCTCACCAACAACAGAACAAAGTTGGATGGAGAATGACTTTGACGAGTTGACAGAAGTAGGCTTCAGAAGGTCGGTAATAACAAACTTCTCTGAGCTAAAGGAGGATGTTTGAACCCATTGCAAGGAAGCTAAAACCTTGAATAAAAGATTAGACGAATGCTTACCTAGAATAAACAGTGTAGAGAAGACTTTAAATGACCTGATGGAGCTGAAAACCATGTTACAAGAACTTCATGATGCATGCACAAGCTTCAATAACTAATCTGATCAAATGGAAGAAAGGGCATCGGTGACTGAAGATCAGATTAATGAAATAAAGTGAGAACACAAGGTTAGAGAAAGAAGAGTA
>NW_016889899.1:0-466 GCF_001698545.2 Rhinopithecus bieti | reverse complement strand
TTTTTGGAGATGGTCTCTTGCTGGAGTGCGGTGGTGTGCCGATCTTGGTTCACTGCAACCTCTGCCTACCTGGTTTAAGCGATCCTCCTGCCTCAGCCCCCCTAGTAGCTGGGATTACAGGCATGTGCCACCATGCTTGGCTAATTTTATATTTTAGTACAGACGAGGTTTTGCCATGTTGGCCAGGCTGGTCTCAAACTCCTTACCTCAGGTGATCCACCCACCTCGGCCTCCCAAAGTGCTGGGATTACAAGCGTGAACCACCATGCCCAGCCCATAGCTCATGCTTTAACTCCCAAATTTTCTATGGCCCATAGCTGTACAATTCTTGAGGCAATGTTGTAAATTGTCAAAACAAAACAAAACAAAACAAAACAAAACAAAACAAAACCTTGAAATCCGGTCAGCTAAAGGTCAATCAAGTTTCAATAAAATGAATGCTAAGATTCTAATGAGCTGGCATGGT
>NW_016889898.1:0-286 GCF_001698545.2 Rhinopithecus bieti | reverse complement strand
ACCCCGAATTTCTGTTCATTGCATGTCCTTCATCGTATGGGTCCATGCTGCCACGTTGTAACGTACAAAGAAGATCTCATCAGATGCAGCCCTTTGGACTTCCCTGCCTCCAGAACCATAAGCAAAATAAGTCTTTTGACAAATCACCTAGGCAGTGGTATTGTGTTGTTTCAACAGCAAATGAACCCAAAGACTATTGTTTCTTCCTCTTCAGAGAACTAAATTAGGGAACTTACAAAGACACATGAAAATTTCCTTTCAAATGATCCATATATTTATTTGTAAG
>NW_016889897.1:0-389 GCF_001698545.2 Rhinopithecus bieti | reverse complement strand
GTATTGCTGCCAATACAGAGATAAAGAGAAAGAATAAGGTAGACTCAGAGAGGCAGAGGCTGAAAGAGAAAACACATCTGGATTTCTCAGTAATTGCATTAACTTGAATACAGAAAATAATCATTTTATTCATATATATTTCTATAAAACATAGAATTGAACTCTTAGTTAAGGTTTGGCAGTTGTATGAAAATTTCAAAATCAAGTGTCCTCTAGTGGCATTTAGTGATTGTAATAATCATTCAGAAATTATTACAAATTAGAGAAAATTAAAATAAAATCTAGGTTGTGAACTAGGGCAAACAAACAAAATCTCTTTTACCGAGAAGAATACTAAATGGCATCTACATTTCAGAGACAATTATCACGTCAAAATCTGACCCACTTAA
>NW_016889896.1:0-1386 GCF_001698545.2 Rhinopithecus bieti | reverse complement strand
TATATATATATATATATATTGCCAGTGTGAATGGAAATGGATTCAACTTCAATGGAGAGTGATTTGGACAACATCTGATAAAATTACAAGCACAGATTTGCTTATTTGGCAATTCTGTTTGTAGGACTTCAACTCACAGATAAAGATATTCATTGATCAGTGTCTGTAACAGAAGAAAAGTGAAAATACTCTAAATATCCATAGAGAGGGGAATGGTTACATAAAATAGAAAACATGCATACAATGTACAATGCAATACCCTGTCATCTTAAAAGAAATATGAGGAAACACTTTGTATCATGATAGAAAACAATCTCCAAAATGAATTAAGTAACAAAAGCACAATGCAAAGAATATGTATAGTATGTTTCTGTGCATGCATATAATTTCTTACAGAGGCCTAGAGAACTTTTAGGTAACTAAATAAGAGATTACTAATACTGTTTCCTCCAGAGAGGGAACTTGGGTGAACCAGGGATGGGGTGGCGGGGAGACTTGGACTATAACTGTTTGAGTATCTTTTGAATCTTGGACCATGTGAATGTAGTGAATGTATTCCCTATAAATAGAAAATGTTATAACATATAATAATCTTTTCAATTCATCCATTGTAGAAAACCATGTCCCATTTTCCTCCTACTTATAACAAGACCTACCATTTATTTAGCTGATGAACAATCACTCAGCTTTTACTTTGAAACATTTTCTCAAGATGTGCGTTGTTGACAATTTAGGGCTGTATCTTTCTTTATTATTCCAGGCAGTCCTGTGCATTGTAGGATGTTTGCCAGCATTCCTGACCTCTGCCTACCAGATGTCAGTAGCATCCTCATTCCCTGTTGTGATAAAGAAACATGTCTCTAGGCATTGTCAAATGTGCCCCAGGAAGCAAATTCACCCTAGTCTAGCACTGCTGCCTTGAGACAGATCATGTGTGATGTTGAATCCAGTGCCTGGCTTAAGAAAATGCTCAATAAAGGGTAATTGTGATAGAAAGAAAAGAATGGCTTTTGCAAAAAAACAGCAGCAGAGCTATTAAGCAATAAAGAAAACGCTTCTTTTTTTTCCTTTGAAAACTATCACTTCAAGGAATTTTAGTCTCTGGATAAGATATAGACAAAATGAGAACCATTTCTTAATTCAGAAAATGCTTTTGGGCAGAAAAGATTATTAGGAAGTCTATGGTAACAATGATAAGGTTTCCTCATTTGTGGACACTTCTTCGTTCTTCCCCTAACATTTTCACAATATAATGTAGAGAACCTTCTGCAGTCATCATGATTCTTGGATTCCCAGGAAATCTTTTAATACAAAACAGGGTTTCTCCATCTGTCTATAGCACCACCATTGAGATCTTTCTTTGCTATTAATAATATATTATTTTAA
>NW_016889895.1:0-1389 GCF_001698545.2 Rhinopithecus bieti | reverse complement strand
AAAACGTAACATTTTCATCTCCATTTAACTGTTGTTTTGATAGAACTGAGAGCAAAGGAAAAGGAAGTTTGAGAATATTCTAGTGAAGAGGAAGTAAAAGTTTGGGGAAGATGGGCATGAGTGATAATAAGGAGATAGAGAGAAGTTTGCTACAACTAAAATGAGTTAGATTAGCAAAATGTTCTTCACTATGTTTACCGTACTTCCTCCTGACACTTATGTCTACCATTCTGATAGCTACTCCCCAAGAGCAGATGGCACTGTGGAAGTCTCAAGTAGACATCATTTCACCAGGACAAAACTCAGCCTACTCAGCCAGTGGCACAGTCTTGGGTTCAGTCTGATGATTCAGTTTATGAGACACAATAGGCTTTACCCAGTAACAAATTTAGTTAGCTTTAAGAAATTATACAGGATGGGTAACAAAAGCCTGCACATTAAAGGCACAGGGGAAGTCTTGATACTGAGACGTGGCTTCTGATGTCCCACCACCCTGCATTTTAGTCATATGTGATCACAAGGGGCAAGACTGGGTGAGTACAAAACACATCATCGTCTCAGGGAACCCATCAGTTCTAGGATCCTGACCATTTCTCCACTTAGCTAGTACATAATGTACTCAGAGGTATTTGACTAGCTCCTATTCACCAGTACAACTACATCTCATGAATACTGATTTTCATTGCTCAATAAACAACCCCAACAAGAAAGTGCAGTTACTTGGCCCAATACACAATAATCTTAGCCAAATTCTCAATTATCTTATATCCAGTATATTCTTAAAAGTAATTGACGTAATATTGCGAAGAGGAAAGGCCATAAAGTCTTTCCTCCCAACCAGAAATAGCTTTTGTAGCTCACGGTAAAAGCACATTCTACTCTTTTAAATGCAATCTTTGATTAAAATGTGCCTCTTTATTATAATAATTTTAAAATACTCAATGCTAGCTATCTCTCTTCCTGGAATACATTTAAGAAAAGATTTTTTTTAATCACTTGGTACAAATAGATCCTGTTGACTCAACCAAAATGACTTTAGTCCCAGTCTGTGCCCCCCAGAATGGTTTTCAACTACTGAAAACCCGCATTGGGTCTTTAATTGTCTATGGCCCATAGGCTTCTGCCAAATGGGTCCCTGCAGTTTGAAGTGAAAGCCATGCTTGGTTGTGTTAATCACTTGTTTTATCAAAGCTACAAGTCACCACTCTCACTGCTGTGTATAGTTTCTGAGAGTCATGATATTTGCCTCCTGCAGCTTGTTTTAATTCACTGAGGGGAAAGGGAGCTGCTTTTTTCCTGGCAGAAAACTCCTTGGCTTCAGTCCCTTGAGCATATTCTGAGATTTTTATCTCTGGAGTGCAGATTCCAAAAATACTCTTTTAGCCTTTT
>NW_016889894.1:0-369 GCF_001698545.2 Rhinopithecus bieti | reverse complement strand
AAATAATATTTATAAATATACATAAATAAATATAATAAATAAATAACCTGGAAGTGAGAACCTAGAGATCCTCTCTTAAAAGAAAGATGCACTTTTTAGTGCATGGATTCTGGAGCGCTATAATGTAGCTACTCAGAGGCCTTTTTCCTGGAGGCTTTGGAATTACATTCTGAATGCATTTTTCTTGTTAGAGAAATTGTGTCTCACTAAATGAGGCATTCCTCTAGAAAGAATATAGAATCTATCCATTTAAGTAGGTCACATTTAAAAACAGACTGCAAGGTAGAAGGAGCTAAGGAAAGAGCCATTTCACTACAAAACCTGAACAGGATGTATATAAATTTAAAGCTGTCATATCCATTTAACAAA
>NW_016889892.1:0-371 GCF_001698545.2 Rhinopithecus bieti | reverse complement strand
TGTGCCCATTACTCCTACATTCCAGCTGAGACGGTCTCAGGCCCACGCCTCCTCCTGGCCACATATGGCCTCTACCTGCGTCCCCTCCCTTCCCTAGCCCTGAATTCTGCATTCAGAAGCTCTGTGTGTTTGCAGGAAAGGGCTGAGATGCCACTCTGTAGATCCTCATCATGTAAAGTTAAGCTCTGGAAAAAAAGATTCAAACAGCTAGAGGCTCTTGCAATCCCACCAGGGCACAGGGGATCCTGGGTTGGACTTGTGTGTGCTGGAGAGATGCAAGAGGGACGTTGTGTCCAGGTTATTTTCTTTCTCTTTCTTTCTTTTTTTTTTTTTATTATACTTTAAGCTCTAGGGTACATGTGCACAACGTG
>NW_016889891.1:0-313 GCF_001698545.2 Rhinopithecus bieti | reverse complement strand
CCAATGTGCTGCTAGAACTGAGAACTTCTACAATATGATTATACTCTCCTCCATAGAGAGTTTTACCTTGAAAAAAATTAGAAAACAGTGGTAGTATAAAATATTAATCATCTTATTAAAAGAAAAAACATGTGACGACAGTGAATTCATTTAGATGTCTTGTTTGGTTTGATTTTAAATTACCACACTTAAGGTTGACAGTCTTATCTGTTGTTCCCCGTTCTCATGGCCTGATCACTAAGGATGTGGCCTAGATTTTAAGAGCTTCCAGTATGATTCTAACACACAGCCAAGGTAGAGAACCACAGGCAAA
>NW_016889890.1:0-200 GCF_001698545.2 Rhinopithecus bieti | reverse complement strand
TGTATGTGTGTGTATGTGTGTGTCTGTGTGTGTCTGTGTGTATGTGTATGTGTGTGTGTCTGTGTGTGTATGTCTGTGTGTATGTATATGTGTGTGTATATATGTGTATGTGTGTGTATGTGTGTGTGTGTGTCTGTGTGTGTGTATGTCTGTGTGTGTGTGTGTGTATGTCTGTGTGTGTGTATGTATATGTGTGTGTA
>NW_016889889.1:0-317 GCF_001698545.2 Rhinopithecus bieti | reverse complement strand
AGCAGGAAGTGGGTGGGGTCAGATAAGGGAAGAAAAGCAGGCCGCCCAAGCCAGCAGTGGCAACCTGCTGGGTCCCCTTCCACACTGTGGAAGCTTTATTCTTTTGCTCTTTACAATAAATCTTGCTGCTGCTCACTCTTTGGGTCCACGCCACCTTTAAGAGCTGTAACACTCACCACGAAGGTCTGCAGCTTCACTCCTGAAGCCAGCTGAGACCACAAACCCACGGGAAGAACGAACAACTCCAGATGCGCCACCTTCAAGAGCTGCAATACTCAACGTGAAGGTCTGCAGCTTCACTCCTGACAGCGAGACCA
>NW_016889888.1:0-367 GCF_001698545.2 Rhinopithecus bieti | reverse complement strand
TGCATATTCCTTGAGAACAGTGTTAACAAACGGCTTCATGAAGAGAAAGGTGGAACTCTGTCAGATGAATTCACAAATCACAAAGAAGTTTCTCAGAAAGTTTCTTTCTCATTTTATCTGATTATGTTTCCTTTTCCACCATAGCCGTAAATGGACACCCAAATATCACTTTGCAGATTCCACGAAAACAGTGTTAGCAAACGGATTTATGAACAGATAGGTGGAAATTTGTGAGATGAATTCACAGATCACAAAGATGTTTCTCAGAAAGCTTCTTTCTCGTTTTATCTGAGGATATTACCTTATCCATATAGTCTTCAAAGCAATCCGATATTTCAGTTCTCAGATTCCACAAAACAGGACTAGC
>NW_016889887.1:0-386 GCF_001698545.2 Rhinopithecus bieti | reverse complement strand
CAAATGCAAAAAAAAGTCACTATTCTAAGTTAATATCACATTACAGTTTGCTTCTACTAGCATGTTTCAAGGTAATGCATTCTTTTTTTTTTTTTTTTTTTTTTTTGAGACGGAGTCTTGCTCTGTAGCCCAGGCTGGAGTGCAGTGGCCGGATCTCAGCTCACTGCAAGCTCCGCCTCCCGGGTTCCCGCCATTCTCCTGCCTCAGCCTCCCGAGTAGCTGGGACTACAGGCGCCCGCCAGGTCGCCCGGCTAGTTTTTTGTATTTTAGTAGAGACAGGGTTTCACCATGTTAGCCAGGATGGTCTTGATCTCCTGACCTCGTGATCCGCCCGTCTCGGCCTCCCAAAGTGCTGGGATTACAGGCTTGAGCCACCGCGCCTGGCC
>NW_016889886.1:0-961 GCF_001698545.2 Rhinopithecus bieti | reverse complement strand
CCCCACAAGAAACGCTTTACGCAACTGTTTGTGAAAATGCGCCTTTCAAGTACTGTGAGCCGCTTGCAGGTGGGAGCGAATTGCGGGATCTCTTGGACCTCTCTGGACCCGCCAGCCTTCTCCGGGCCAAGGCAGCATTGCACATGTGACCCCACTGGGCCCTGAGCAGCTGCGGTGGGTCCTGAAGCAGGTGACGAAGGCGCAGCTGCTGCCTCCGAGGCCTAGTAGGTCGCCCTCCAGCGGGACCCTGGCGCCGAGGCCCCTCACCCACCGCGCCTGCTGCTGTCCCAGGTGAGGCTCCGGGAGGGACATGGGGAAACTAAGGCCCGGAGGGGCTGAGGTACCGCGGCGGGGTTAGCTGCTTGGCCGGGGAGGCCACTATCCGGACCCGGTCAAGACTCAGGGTGTCCCGAAGCTGAGTTCCTTAGGGACGGTGTTCAGCCCCACCTGCCACCACCCTGGCGTTTTCACTGCAGGAGCCTCACTTGATGAGCCGATGTTCATGCTGGGCCCTCTGCCTGGGACGCCGTCATGTCCTCTCTGCCTCCACAGCCCTGCCCGGGGCCCCACAGCCCTGCCCGGGGCCCCTCTGTACTGCCTGGCTCTTCTTATACGCCTTTGACCACACTCGTTCAGCCTTTGTGGAGTGAGGGTTCCTGGCACTCCCACCTAAATGCAGGAGGTGCCGCCTTCAACACACTCGAAGAACGAACATCAGGCAGGTTCTGGGTGTGACGGGGCCACTTTAGAGTGGGCGGTCCCTTAGGCCAGACACCGCAGCTGAGACCTGAATGAATTCAAAGGAACCAACTGAGCTTTTCAGGTCTGAGACATAGCAAGTGCCACGACCCAGCATTTTTTTTTTCATTGCTGCTTCTCAGCATTTTCTTATCTCTATTTTGATTACAGATAGTATGCTTTTGGGGTGGGTACTCTCGTTGTCCACCCAGCAGTCCTATAA
>NW_016889885.1:0-232 GCF_001698545.2 Rhinopithecus bieti | reverse complement strand
CACATATATGTTTATTGCAGCACTATTTACAATAGCAAAGACTTGGAACCAACCCAAATGCCCATCAATAATAGACTGGATAAATTAAATGTAGCACATATACACCATGGAATACTATGCAGCCATAAAAGGATGAGTTCATGTCCTTTGTAAGGACATGGATGAAGCTGGAAGCCATCATTTTCAGCAAACTAACACAGGAACAGAAAACCAGACACCACATGTTCTCACT
>NW_016889884.1:0-1388 GCF_001698545.2 Rhinopithecus bieti | reverse complement strand
TTCTTTCTTTCTTTCTTTCTTTCTTTCTTTCTTTCTTTCTTTCTTTCTTTCTTTCTGACACAGAGTCTTGCTCTCTCACCCAGGCTGGAGTGCAGTGGCACAATCTCAGCTTACTGCAACTTCCACCTGCTGGGTTCCAGTAATTCTTCTGCCTCAGCCTCCAGAGTAGCTGGGATTACAGGCATGCACCAACCCACCTGGCTAGTTTTGTATTTTAACAGAGATGGGCTTGCATCATGTTGTCCAGACTGGTCTCGAACTCCTGACCTCATGTGATCCACCTGCCTCGGCCTCCCAAAGTGCTGGGATTACAGTCATGATCCACCGCGCCTGGCCTGTGTTTTGTTTGTTTGTTTGTTTTCCATCTTTATGCTTTTTTTTTGATGATTTTGCTGTTTTCACTGTGGCCACCGGACATAATGCTGAAGGGCTGTCCAGTGCTCCCAAGCACAGAGGCTGGGATGTGCCTTATGGAGAAGGGACATGGGTTCAGGAGGCTTTGTTCAGGTGTGAGTCATATTACAGTGCTGTTGGCTGTAAGTTCAATGTGAATAGATGCTAAATAAGGTGTCTTTAAACAGAAAACACATAAAACAAAGTGCAGTACTGATTGCTTGATGAAAAGTTGTGACCTGAGTCTCACAGGAACTTAGCCCTGGATTTCCCCTAGGAGCAGGGGTTCCATGTTTGCTAATTCTGTGTTTGCAGTGACTTTATAAAACATGACTACCATGGATAGCAAGAATTGACTGTGTGTCACACCTCCACTTAAGCCTTTGAAATGAAAGGCAGCTGTGCCCAAATGCCAGGAAGCTTAGTGGGTTGTGCTTCTGTCTATAGCGGTGCTAGATAATGTTGCAGTGTGGAGAGTGTAGAACTGGAGAAATGCTCAGGTAAGAGAAATGGCAAAGCAATTAACTTGTCAGGTCCTTCGTCACATGTAGCTGAATACAAAGGATTCTTGTGATGAAAATGTCATTTCCCAGCAGGGTACAGTGTCCATTTTCTTGCTTCTCTTCCTGTTGCCTTTGCACATGGTGACTGTCCTCACAGTGCAACTGCAAACAATCCATATTATTGCTAAGTTTATAGGTATGTAGGTCTAAACATGATGTAGGTGAGACATAGGATTCTCTACACTGGCAACGAGGTGAACCTGAACACTAGAATAGTTTTACTTTTATGAAATTATTTACTAAGATTTTTTTAAATGAAAGAAAATTAAAAAATTAGCATTGCCTAATTTTGTTTTAAATTCTATATTCTTTGATTAGAGTGGATATTTTCTGTTTAATTCTAATAATTTTAAACGTTTAAAAGAAAAGTAACTTTTGAAAAGCACATTTAAAATAATTTCAACTCTTTTCATATATTTACACTTGAATTTT
>NW_016889883.1:0-1386 GCF_001698545.2 Rhinopithecus bieti | reverse complement strand
GAATACTTAAGAAATGTATTACCCAACACAATCAATTTGGAGAAGTAAAGTAAAAGGGAATTTGTAAATTTCTGTATATAATTCTGATTTCTCCCCATATTTACAGACAGTCCATGAGAAAAGTTATTATAAATTCAGTTACATTTTAAGTTTATCTTAGACATTACATTTTGTGGTCACCTACTCTGTTTGCCTTTGATACTATTGTGGTACCTTTTAAATATATTCAGGTTGAAAATTATCTATGGGCAATTTCTCAAGTGTACCTAAAAGCTATTAATAGATTCTCATTATTTCCTTTGAACTTGAACCATTACTTTAGTTAAAGCGTGTATAATATTATGTGCAATGAACTTGATCATTAATGATTTTACTTTTATTTGTAAAGTCTGAATGAAAGAGATCATTCCTAACTCTTCATATACCTCCCCTTAGAAGGCGGTGAATTAAAACAGTCTTGCTGAATCAGACCAGGTAATTTGGGTACAGATCTTTGAAAACAATCAGAAATTTAGCCAGATGAAAATGAGTTTTCAGCTGAAATGGGTAAGAATGAGTAAGCAGTTAAAACAAGTTCCTAATCATTTTCATTATGAAAGAAACAAAAGAAAGAACATAAACTTGATTATCAAATGAACAGAGGCAAAGCTAGGCCTTCATCATAGGGAGTTACATGGCAGTGCTTCTTAGAATTCTTTTTTTTTCCAAATAAACCCTCACACACGGAACAAAGAAGCCAATGCCTTTCCTCTCATCTCTCCCCTTGTCCCTACTGTTTTAATAATGTACGTCTGACATGCTAACAATCAAGCACATGTTCTTTCATTGTTGTCTGATCTCAGCTGTCTGATAATGGCTTAAGAGGAATGATGAGTGGAGTCACACATCAAGGGTCTCTTTTGTTGACAGTATAACCAAGGGTGTATTTCCAATTTGCAGTTTGGTGCTGCAGCTTTAGAAGTGCCACATTGGTTTGATATCCACTTGATGCAGTGCCATTAATCCACCAAACTCAGGGGTCAACTATCCCGACAATGTGTGAATGAGGAATCAAAGAGACAGACTTTGCAGAAGTTTTGAAAATAAAAGAAACAGTTTGTTTCCCAGGTTTCTTTTTTTAATGTTCAGACATAAAATAATAAAATATCACTCTGCAAAATCTAAGCATACCATATGATATGTACATACGTTCTCTACCATCTATAGATTTGGCCTAAAAAATGTTTCATGTTTTCATAACGAATAAAGAGTCAATCTGTTCTGTGTTTTACCATTTGGAATTAATCCAAGACCAATTATTTTACGGATTATTCTCACAAATTTTCTGAATCTCAAACTCTTTTGGGGAAAAATATATATTTTCAATATTTTAAACATTTTCTACTA
>NW_016889882.1:0-1388 GCF_001698545.2 Rhinopithecus bieti | reverse complement strand
TGCCCCTTGCTTGAAATTGAAAAAAAAAATCCGATTTTATATATATATAAAATAATAACTGAAAGCATTTTAAGCACTGATAATGGACTAGGTACTGTGCCAGGAAGCAAATGGTATCAGTTTCCTGGCAGGAAGAAGTGGCCACCCAGAGAGTTTTAATTGAAGAGATATTTTAAAAAACATAATATATGGGCAGAGCTAAGGAAAACAGTAAGGGACGGTAAAGGAATGCAGTGGTAGTAAAAGAGAGCATATATAGCTGCTAGTCGTGCAGATTCCAGAGGAGTCAGCCACTGGATTCCCAAGAAGGCCTATAGGTATAGGAGAGGGTCATTCAATAGGAACAAAAGTCCTTGGGAGAGGAAAGTAGCCATTGCCAAATCTTGACCTAGGAGGGAAGAGGCTAGGAGAATAAATACCTTAGTTGCCTGTTGAGAGTGATAGAGCCCAGTTGATGTAGTTAATTGAGGTTAGCCTCCAGCAGCACATGGTGGAGAAGGAAGGAGAATAGATCTTGAGGGACAAATGGAGAATATCCAGCACAGATGAGTAAGTCTTTGCTCCCCATGAATCAGAATGGAAATGTGTGCCGTCTTGGGGAAACAGCAAACAGCTCAGTTGGGGAGACCTCATAGAATGCATAAGAAAAAATAGAGTGTCCATTACTGTTATGTAACAAAATTATCCCTCATTTTCTTACTTTCTTACAAAATGATAAATTATTTTAAAGCATCATCTATTGCCTTTTGTCTTAATGCAAGGGCTTTGGCTAAAGCTTTGCTGTTTGTGGACTGTGCTTATTAAGGCTTCCAAATTGTTTTACCAAACTGTTGCAGCATCTGTGACAGAATTGACTACCCTTGGACAATATACATTCCCCAAAGTTAGTGCTATTCAAATTAAAAGTGGCTTTTCACCCCTCAGGCTCAACCATATCCAAATCTTGAAATAAAATCATCCTACTTTCTAGACCATTTTCCAAAGCATCTCTCACCTCCCTGTCATTAAGATTAAACTTTTCGAATAGGCACTAAGATTGCAAACTCCATTGAAACATCTATTAATTGTGTCTCACTGGATGATTAAACCTTTCCTGAACCACTGTTCCTACCAGTTAGGTTGAAGAGGAAATTTTTTTTTTTGGTCTGGAAATTATCCAAGTATATGAAGGACCTTGGCATACCCCCTCCAACAAAAATAAACATGTGTACATCTTCCTAGAAGTTAGGCAATTTAAGGGGGAAGTTGATACTGGGTTTCATCTGAAAGAAGCTCTAGATCCTTTAGTCACTTCAAATTCTACTGGCTTTTAAAAAAAAAAAAAAAAAAAATCAGGACTGAGATTAACTTGGGCTTCAAAACTCATTGCTTCCTTCTGAGGTGAAAAC
>NW_016889881.1:0-959 GCF_001698545.2 Rhinopithecus bieti | reverse complement strand
GTGCATGTGTCTTTATAGTAGCATGATTTATAATACTTTGGGCATATACCCAGTAATAGAATCGCTGGGTCAAACGGTATTTCTAGTTCTAGATCCCTGAGGAATTGCCACACTGTCTTCCACAATGGTTGAACTAATTTACACTCCCACCAACAGTGTAAAAGCGTTCCTATTTCTCCACATCCTCTCCAGCATCTGTTGTTTCCTGACTTTAATGATCGCCATTCTAACCGGTGTGAGATGATATCTCATTGTGGTAAGAACTTTTAAATATTAAGAATCTTCATTGTAACTATATAGACATTAACACATGTAAAACATTTAAGAAAATAGTGGTTTGAATTTATTACTTACTCACCCTCTACCAGCAACTGTTCTGCACACTTTACTCTCAATATCTGCAAGAGGTAAGTGATTCTATCACTCCCACTGTACAGATGGGAAAGTGAAGCAAAGAGAGATTACATATTCTGCTAAAGGTTACACAACTATTTAGAAGTACTCTTGGAATTTGAACCCCGGAAGTGTAGTCCAAAGCCTGCATTTGAAACCATTCCAGCATACCACAGGTCAGCAGCCATGATGGCCTATGGGCCAGGCCCACAACTTGTTTTGTAAATAAAATTTTATTAGCCGCACTCCTTCTTTTACATGTTATATCTGCTTTAGTGCTTACCACAGCAGAGTTGAATAGTTATGACTGAGGCCATAAGGCCTGAAAAGCTTAAAATATTCACTCTCTGGTCTTTTACTGAAAAGACCACTGTACTAAACTACCTTATACTATCCTATACCTCACCCACAAAAGAAGGCTTAAAAAAGTGAAAAAAAAAAATATTTAATGGAATACTTCTCTATTTCCATATAGGAAACAAAAAAAAAACTTTTGTGGAGATGGAGAATATGTTTCTTGTTCTTAAAGAACATTAATTTTAACAATGTTAATAGAATTTGCATAA
>NW_016889880.1:0-281 GCF_001698545.2 Rhinopithecus bieti | reverse complement strand
ACTCTAAAACAAAACAAAATAAAACAACGATATCTTGCAAGCTTGACAAAATCATAAAGAAAAGATGACAAAACAAAATCCCAAAATAAAATTGACAAAATATGTGAGTAGATACTATTCAATAGCAAATACTAATGGCCAGAAATATACAAAAGATGTTCAAATGTACTAATAGGAAAATGTGTTGCTACTCTATGAGACACTACTTTAGATCCCAGTTTAATATTGTGTTATGATTTATTTTCTTTTTTATTTTAGATTAAGGGAATAGCCGTGCAGGT
>NW_016889879.1:0-234 GCF_001698545.2 Rhinopithecus bieti | reverse complement strand
CACATATATGTTTATTGCAGCACTATTTACAATAGCAAAGACTTGGAACCAACCCAAATGCCCATCAATAATAGACTGGATAAATTAAATGTAGCACATATACACCATGGAATACTATGCAGTCATAAAAAAGGATAAGTTCATGTCCTTTGCAGGGACACGGATGAAGCTAGAAACCATCATTTTCAGCAAACTAACACAGGAACAGAAAACCAGACACCACATGTTCTCACT
>NW_016889878.1:0-2501 GCF_001698545.2 Rhinopithecus bieti | reverse complement strand
CTTCTACTTTGTATCCCCTCCTTTGAATCTTCTCAACTAGACACCCTCCTCTCCTTCAACATTTATTCTCCAAGGGATATTGGGTATCCCCTCCAAACCTCGAATTTCTTCTCCATCCGTTACCTACCTTGGCATAATTCTTTATAAAACACACATGCTCTCCCTGCTGATTGTGTCCGACTGATCTTTAAAACCCCAACCCCTTCTACAAAACAACAACTCCTTTCCTTCCTCGGCATGGTTGGATACTTTTGCCTTTGGATACCTGGTTTTGCCATCCTCACAAAACCATTATATAAACTCACAAAAGGAAACCTAGCTGACCCCATAGATCCTAAATTCTTTCCCCACTCCTCTTTCCGTTCCTTGAAGACAGCTTTAGAGACTACTCCCACACTAGCTCTCCCTGACTCATCCCAACCCTTTTCATTACACACAGCTGAAGTGCAGGGCTGTGCAGTCAGAATTCTTATACAAGGAACGGGACCACACCCTATAGCCTTTTGTCCAAACAACTTGACCTTACTGTTTTAGGCTGGGCATCATGTCTGTGCAGCGGCAGCTGCCACCCTAATAATTTTAGAGACCCTCAAAATCACAAACTATGCTCAAACTCACTCTCTACAGTTCTCATAACTTCCAAAATCTATTTGCTTCCTCACACTTGACACATATACTTTCTGCTCCCAGGCTCCTTCAGCTGTACTCACTCTTTGTTGAGTCTCACAGTTATCATTGTTCTTGGCCCGGACTTCAATCTGGCCTCCGACATTATTCCTGATACCACACCTGACCCCATGACTGTATCTCTCTGATACACCTGACATTCTCTCCATTTTGCCATATTTCCTTCTTTCCTGTTCCTCACCCTGATCACACTTGGTTTATTGATGGCAGTTCCACCAGGCTTAATCGCCACACACCAGCAAAGGCAGGCTATGCTATAGTATCTTTCATGTCTGTCATTGAGGCTACCGCTCTGCCATTCCTCCACTACCTCTCAGCAAGCCAAACTCATTGCCTTAACTCGAGCCCTCACTCTTGCAAAGGAATTTTGTGTCAATATTTACACTGACTCTAAATATGCCTTCCATATCCTGTACCACCATGCTGTGATATGGGCTGAAAGAGGTTTCCTTACTATGCAAGGGTTCTCCATCATTAATGCCTCTTTAATAAAACTCTTCTCAAGGCTGCTTTACTTCCAAATGAAGCTGGACTCATATACCTCAAGGGCCACCAAAAGGCATCAGATTCCATCGTTTAGGGCAATGCTTATGCTGATAAGGTAGCTAAAGAAGCAGCTAGCATTTGTCCCTCACGGCCAGTTTTCTCCTTCTCATCGGTCACTCCTGCCTACTCTCCCACTGAAACTTCCACCTATCAATCTCTTCCCACACAAGGCAAATGGTTCTTGGACCAAGGAAAATATTTCCTTCCAGCCTCACAGGCCAATTCTATTCTATTGTAATTTCATAACCTCTTCTGTGTAGGTTACAAGCTGCCAGCTCGCCTCTTAGAACCTCTCATTTCCTTTCCATCGTGGAAATCTATTCTTAAGGGAATCAGTTCTCAGTGTTCCATCTGCTATTCTACTACTCCTCAGGGATTGTTCAGGCCCCTCCCTTCCCTACACATCAAGCTGCAGGATTTGCCCCTGCCCAGGACTGACAAATTGACTTTACTCACATGCCCTGAGTCAGGAAACTAAATACCTCTTGATCTGGGTAGACACTTTCACTGGGTGGGTAGAGGCCTTTCCCACAGGGTCTGAGAAGGCCACCTTTTGTCAGACATAATTCCTCGGTTGGGCCTTCCCACCTCTATACAGTCTGATAACGGACCGGCCTTTATTAGTCAAATCACCCAAGCAGTTTCCCAGGCTCTTGGTATTCAGTGGAACCTTCATACCTCTTACCGTCCTCAATCTTCAGGAAAGGTAGAATGGATTAATGGTCTTTTAAAGACATACCTCACTAAGCTCAGGCTCCAACTTAAAAGGACTGGACAGTACTTTTACCTCTTGCCCTTCTCAGAATTAGAGCCTGTCCTCAAGATGCTACAGGGTACAGTCCATTTGAACTTTTATATGGATGCACTTTCTTACTCGGCCACAACCTCATCCCAGACACCAGCCCTCCAGGCGACTATCTTCCAGTCCTCCAGCAGGCTAGACAGGAAGTTTGCCAGGCTGCTAATCTTCTCTTACCTACTCCAGATTCCCAGCCATATGAAGACACCCTAGCTGGACGATCAGTTCTTGTTAAGAATCTGACAAATGCTCCTTCTAACAATCCCACAATATCACCCCTTACCCCAAAATCTTTCTTCAGTTGAATCTCTCCCACTGTAGGTTCCCACGCTGCCCCTAATCCCGCTCGAAGCAGCCCTGAGAAACATCGCCCATTATCTCTCCATACCATCCCCAAAATTTTCACCGCTCCAACACTTCACTATTTTGTTTTGCTTTTTTTATTAATATAAGAAGACAGGAATGTCAG
>NW_016889877.1:0-285 GCF_001698545.2 Rhinopithecus bieti | reverse complement strand
TTCCTCTCCACCCTTGCTGCTGGGCCTCCCCTCCATCTGCCTAACGAAGGCAGCAGGGTCTTTAATACTGTTGCGCTTTGTCAGTGGAGACAGGGTACTCTAGAAAGCTGAGAGATTCCCTGGTCTAGTCTGGGGAGGAAAAAATATGCAGTGTAGCATAGATGGTTTCACTTGTCCACTCAGACACGTGCTCATACTTACTAGATGGATGTATCCGATGCTTCAAAAGTCCTGATGTGTAGTAGTAGAACAAAACTTGCTTGTGAAAAAAGAAGTTGCAAAATT
>NW_016889876.1:0-473 GCF_001698545.2 Rhinopithecus bieti | reverse complement strand
GAGAAACTACTTTGTGATGTATGCATTTCACTCAGGGATTTATACCTCTTTCCTCACAAGGCAGTGTTCAAACACTGTTCCTGTGAAACCGAAAATGTGATATTTACAAACGCATTGAGGACTATGGCGAATAGTGAAATATACTGAAATAAAATCGAGGAAGAAGCCTTCCAAGGATCTGCTCTCTGACATGTGAATTCACTTCAGAGAGTTAATGCTTACTCTATGTTACCGAGTTTCGAATCTCTGTCTTTAAATAATCTGTGAAGGGATATTAAGTGACGCCTGGTCGCATGTGGTGAGCGAGGAAACGTCTTCCAATGAAACCTGCAGAGAAACGTTCTGATCAGCTGCTTTGCGATGTGTGTATTCGTCTCATTGAGTTCAACCATTCTTTGGATTGAGCAGCTTGGAATCACTGTTTTGTGGAATCGGAGGAAGGACATTTGGGAACGATCCTAGGAATATGAAGA
>NW_016889875.1:0-472 GCF_001698545.2 Rhinopithecus bieti | reverse complement strand
CGGTGGCTCAAGCCTGTAATCCCAGCACTTTGGGAGGCCGAGACGGGCGGATCACGAGGTCAGGAGATCGAGACCATCCTGGCTAACACAGTGAAACCCCATCTCTACTAAAAAATACAAAAAACTAGCTGGGCGAGGTGGCGGGCGCCTGTGGTCCCAGCTACTTGGGAGGCTGAGGCAGGAGAATGGCGTAAACCCAGGAGGCAGAGCTTGCAGTGAGCTGAGATCCGGCCACTGCACTCCAGCCTGGGTGACAGAGTGAGACTCCGTCTCAAAAAAAAAAAAAAAAAAAAAAATTAGCCAGGCATGGTGGTGGGCACCTATAATCCCACTACTCAGGAGGCTGAGGCTGGAGAATGGCTTGAACCCAGGAGGAAGAGGTTGTAGTGAGCCAAGATCGTGTCATTGCATTTCAGCCTGGGTGACAAGAGTGAAACTTCATCTCGAAAACAAACAAACAACAACAACAACA
>NW_016889874.1:0-848 GCF_001698545.2 Rhinopithecus bieti | reverse complement strand
ATTTTAAGGGAAATGAGTCCCACAATGAGTTTTCTAATGCTTCAGCCATGCGTGGACCAGTCAGTTTCAGGGTGTGACTGGAGCAGGGCTTGTCGTCTTCTTCACAGTCACTTTGCAGGGGTTGGCAAAGTTGCTCCCATCCACATACTGCTCACAGTCTACTGAAGTTTAAGGATGGTCTCAGAGGTTGGGTCTGCTAGAGTAAACTGAGTCCAGCACCTCTATACACTTATGTTCAGCTGGGCTCTCTAATACCAGGAGCAAGGTGGTGGGGTTTAGGGTGTTGCAAACTTCAATGATTATGTGGGGATTTTCACATAGCGAGCTTTGGTACTTGGTTAATCCAGCATTTGTTAACCAATGATGTCCTTTGGTAGTCATTAAAATTACCACAGCATGGGGAGCCTTTATATTCAGGTTTTGCCTAAGGGTTAGTTTATCTGCTTCTTGTGCTAACAGGGACGTTGCTGCTAGGGCCCTTAGACCTGGGGCCAGCCTTTGGAAATCCTGTCTGGTTGTATTGAGAGCTAGGCCACTGGCCTTGCCCAGGGCCCCACAGTCTGGGTTAAAACTCCAATTGCCATTTTTTCTCCTTTTGACACATGAAGTGTAAAGAGTTTTGTCAGGTCAGGTAGCCTCAGGGCTGGGACCGACATGAGTTTTCTTTTAACTCATGAAAACTCGTTGCTGTTGGTTGTGATACATGTATTTATCTAATCTACATTTTATTAACCGTCACCTACAAAATATTGACTTAAATCCTGCAGCTATTTGATTTCAAGCTTTAAATTGATCTGGTATTCCTTGTGGGACTCCAGTTGTGTCTAAATAGACATGAGAGTTGAAAG
>NW_016889873.1:0-474 GCF_001698545.2 Rhinopithecus bieti | reverse complement strand
TTTTTTTTTTTTTTTTTTTTGAGACGGAGTCTCACTCAGTCGCCCAGGTTGGAGTGCAATGGTGCAATCTTGGCTCACTGCAAGCTCCACCTCTCGGGTTCACGCCATTCTCCTGCCTCAGTCTCCCAAGTAGCTGGGACTACAGGCGCCCGCCGCCGCACCTGGCTAATTTTTTGCATTTTAGTAGAGACGGGGTTTCACTGTGTTAGCCAGGATGGTCTCGATCTCCTGACCTCGTGATCCGCCCGCCTCGGCCTCCCAAAGTGCTGGGATTACAGGCGTGAGCCACCACGCCCGGCCGGGGAGCAGAGTTTTAAGGATAACTTGGTGGGTGGGGGGAAGCCAGTGAGCCAGGAGTGCTTATTGGTCAGAGATGAAATCACAGGGAGTTGAAGCTGTCTTTTGCACTGAGTCAGTTCCTGGGTTGGGGCCACAAGATCAGATGAGCCAGCTTATTGATCTGGGCGGTGACAG
>NW_016889872.1:0-1302 GCF_001698545.2 Rhinopithecus bieti | reverse complement strand
CATGTACCCTAAAACTTAAAGTATAATTAAAAAAAAAAAAAGCAAATGAGGGGTCTGGCATCTCATTGCCTGGATGCGGTGTCTGGTGAGTTTCAGTTCTTTGATAATTTTGAGGGAACTGAGAGTCCTTTCCTGAGGAAGGAACTCAGATAAAACAAAGGTAAGTTTCAAGCTTTAAGACCAGAAAGGTCAATTTTATGTTTATCAAAAAAGCTGTATATGGGATTATTAGGTCAGTTTCAATATTATCTTTTATTGTCTATGAAGTCTATAATGATATCTGGTTTTAATTTCTGAATTTGGAATATTGTGTCTTCTCTAATTTTCCTTAGTCTCACCAGGCTTCATCAATTTTATTGCTTTAGTAAGAGAACCACAACTTAGTTGCTGATATTTTCTAAGACATATTTTATCCTATGTTGTATTAATTTATTCTATTGTAATTATAATATTTTATTTCTACTTTCATTGCATTTAATTTGCTTTTAGTTGTCTAATTTTGAAGATGGATACTTTATTACTAATTTTCAGACTTTTTTTCTATAAGGGATACATATATCTGTACACATATATCCCTATATATCATACATATATTCCTTACACACACACACACATACTTTAAGTGTAACTTTTGGAGCAGTATACATGTTCTAGCTTATTAAATATACATTCAAAATATTTTCTAATTTTAATTTTACCAATGAGATTTTAGACACATTTATCTTAATTTCCAAACGTGTAGATTTTGTTTTAGTTATCTTTTAAAATGTGATTTCTATATTGATTTTAGTGGATAAGAATACATACTTTATATGTTATAATCCTTTGAAACATATTGAGACTTGCTGTGACCTAGAATAACAACAACAAAAGTGAGTTTACCAGTTTTGGAAACAGACTTTGTGTGCATATAGTCACTTAGTACTTAGCTCAATTTTGTTTTCATTCTTTCTTAATGGCTATATCATGCTTAGAGATGATTTGCTAGGGAGATATGTTAAATACGATTATACAATTTTATTATTTCTTTTAATTTTGCTTACATATTTTAAGATTTAGTTACAGGGTGAACTTTACTCTGCATATTTTCTTCTACCTCTGTTTTAGTTCGTTAATTTCCTTATCAATTATATCTGATGAGTTATGAAACCTATTCATTGAGTACTTACTTTCAGTTTTTTTAGTTTTACTTCTATAATGTCAACTTATTATTATTAAAGTTCTCTGCTGAAATTCATTAGCTTGTCTTAATTTTGATCACATTAGTCAAAGTAATTTTAAAATACTAGTGTAATTTACTCA
>NW_016889871.1:0-663 GCF_001698545.2 Rhinopithecus bieti | reverse complement strand
GAGTAAAATCCTTTTAAGAGAACAGCATTCTGCTGTCTGGTTTTACATATTTAAGTATTTCTCCAGTGATGAACAGTGTAATTCAGGATTCACTGTAGTAGACTGTTACAGTGAAACTGCAGTTTGTTCATGGAAGCCTGTATCTCCTTCCACACTGTCGTTGTCTCTGGTCTTGGCCATGTAATGTGTTGTGTCCAGTGGGACCATAGCAAATGTGAACAGAAGCCAGCAGAGAACTGAAAGGTGCTTGAACACTGGGGTGTCCCCTCTCTTTTGCTCTTGAAGCATTGTGACAGCAATGTGAGGAAGGCTGGCCGGGCTACCTGGATGATGAGATAGCCGTGGCAGATTCTTCCCTTTCACCCCAGCTGACAGTGACACCATTGCCCAACATATGGGTGAGGCCATCCTGGATCATTTGCCCACAAGCAGAACTACTTAGGTTATAAGAGGGCACTACCTGAAGATGCATAACTAAGCCTAGCCATGAACAGCAAAAGAAAAAAGAAACACCCCACTCAGATGAGACCAGCTGAAATTGTTGACCTGCAGAATTGTGAATAAAATAGTTTACTGTTTAAAGCATAAAATTTGGGGTGCTTTGTTATGCATTAAAACTAGCTGCTCCAACCATTGACAGCATCCATAAAATCAACCAAAAGC
>NW_016889870.1:0-288 GCF_001698545.2 Rhinopithecus bieti | reverse complement strand
GGATAGCTCTGGTGTTAATGAAATTGCACAGCTTTTGTTTGACTGGGAAAGTCTTCTCCTTTAGGTTTGAAGGACATTTTCTCTGGATACACTACTCTCATGTAAAAGGTTTTTTCCTTCACTTTAAGTATGTCATGACATGCTCTCCGGGCCTGTAAGGTTTCCACTGAAGAGTCTGCTGCCAGATGTATTAGAGCTCCATTGTATGTTATTTGTTTCTTTTCTCTTGCTGCTTTTAGGATCCTTTCTTTATCCTTGAACTTTGGGAATTTGATTTTAAATGACTTT
>NW_016889869.1:0-288 GCF_001698545.2 Rhinopithecus bieti | reverse complement strand
TAGGTAGGTAGATAGATAGATAGATAGATAGATAGATAGATAGATAGATAGATGTCAAGTTCAATAGTAGTTATGGAACCACTCTCACTGGGTTAACAAGAATTACAAGCCAGGCTTTAAGCAGAATTATAGTTAGGCATTATTCACAGTGCACTGGTGCACTTTGACTCACTTCTCTGCAGCTGCTGAGAGTCATTTAGGATGCTGGCCACCTGGTACCTGCTCCCGCATTGTGCCTATAAACAGAATTTCTGATGCTAGAATGATAGCAGCTTCTTGCTCAAGAGC
>NW_016889868.1:0-468 GCF_001698545.2 Rhinopithecus bieti | reverse complement strand
CCCAAAACTACAAAAAAAATGAAACAGCCAGCTGCTGTCTTAACTGATTGACCAACCTTATGACATTCCATCATGATTTGTTCCTGCCCTGCCCCAACTGATGGATCGACCTCGTGACATTCTTCTCCTGGACAAAGAGTCTTATGATCTCCCCACCATGCACCTTATGACCCCTCCTCTGCTGATAATAGATAACCACCTCTAACTGTAACTTTCCACTGCTTACCCCAGTCGTATAAAACTGCCCCTCTCCTATCTCCCTTTGCTGACTCTCTTTTCGGACTCAGCCCACTTGCACCCAAGTGAAATAAACAGCCTTGTTGCTCACGCAAAGTCTGCTGGTGGACTCTCTTAACACGGACTCATGTGACACAATTAATTTAAAATTTCACAGAGGAGAGTCACCAGTTTGCACAGAGAGAAAGAGGCCAGAGACTGATGGAAGAAATTTTTTTTTTTTTTTTTTTT
>NW_016889867.1:0-317 GCF_001698545.2 Rhinopithecus bieti | reverse complement strand
TAAAAGGTAGGCCGGGCGCGGTGGCTCAAGCCTTTAATCCCAGCACTTTGGGAGGCCGCGATGGGCGGATCACTAGGTCAGGAGATCGAGACCATCCTGGCTAACATGGTGAAACCCCGTCTCTACTAAAAAATACAAAAAACTAGCCGGGCGAGGTGGCGGGCGCCTGTAGTCCCAGCTACTCGGGAGGCTGAGGCAGGAGAATGGCATAAACCCGGGAGGTGGAGCTTGCAGTGAGCTGAGATCCGGCCACTGCACTCCAGCCTGGGCGACAGAGCAAGACTCTGTCTTAAAAAATAAAAAAAAAAATAAAAAAT
>NW_016889866.1:0-595 GCF_001698545.2 Rhinopithecus bieti | reverse complement strand
GATGCGCAGTGACAGAGGAATTGACAGGTGGAGGCGTGAAGGCGGGAGGAAATGAATGAGTAGACGGCCTGTGGCACAGTAGGTGTTCAGTCAGCATGATTGAATGAGTGAATGAAGGAATGAATGAGGGAAGGCATGAGATTACACCCATTTGGTCCTCACCGAGAGTGTTGGGGTGGAGGAAGAAATTGGGAGTTGGCACAGACTAGGCATGGTTGGTAGCACCACTGCCTGATCTTTGGCTCGCAGGTGGCTCTGTCTGGAGAACGCCCCATGCTATGACAATGTTCCCCAAGGCATCTTCGCCCCTGAATTCTTCTTCAAGGTGTTGGTGAGCAATAGGTGAGCCAGGCAAGTGGCCCAGGTGCGGGTCAGGGGCTGCTCATGGAATGCCTGGCTTCTCCTCTAATCCTGGGTCCCCTCCCAACCCCGCAGAGGAGTGGACACGAGCACCTACTGCAACTACCAGCTCACCTTCCTGCTGCACATCCACGGGCTGCCACTCAGTCCCAAGCGGGCCCTTTTCATCCTCATGGTGAGTGGCTGTCCAGGAGCTGCCCTGCTGGGTGGGCAAGGGCCCACGCCTCCACACCTA
>NW_016889865.1:0-594 GCF_001698545.2 Rhinopithecus bieti | reverse complement strand
ACTGGAAGTTCTGGCCAGGACAATCAGGCAAGAGAAAGCAATAAAGGGTATTCAAATAGGAAGAGAGGAAGTCATATTGTCTCTGTTTGCAGACAACATGATTGTATATTTGGAAAACCTCATTGTCTCAGCCCAAAACCTCCTTAAACTGATAAGCAACTTCAGCAAAGTTTCAGGATACAAAATCAATGTGCAAAATCACAAGTATTCCTATACACAAATAACAGGCAAACAGAGAACCAAATGATGAGTGAACTCCCATTCACAATTGCTACTAAGAGAATAAAATACCTAGGAATACAACTTACAAGGTATTTTAAGGATCTCTTCAAGGAGAACTACAAACCACTGCTCAAGGAAATAAGAGAGGACACAAACAAATGGAAAACATTCCATGCTCATGGATAGAAAGAATAAATATTGTGAAAATGGCCATACTGCCCAAAGTAGTTTATAGATTCAATGCTATCTCCATCAAGCTATCAGTGACTTTCTTCACAGAATTGGAAAAAACTACTTTAAACTTCATATAGAACCAAAAAAGAGCCCGCATAGCCAAGACATCCTGGGCAAGAAGAACAAAGAACAAAGAAC
>NW_016889864.1:0-317 GCF_001698545.2 Rhinopithecus bieti | reverse complement strand
GTGTGCGTGTGCGTGTGTCCGTGTGTGTGTGCGTGTGTCCGTGTGTGTGTGCGTGTGTCCGTGTGTGTGTGTGTGTGTGCGTGTGTGTGCGTGTGTGTGTGCGTGTGTCCGTGTGTGTGTGCGTGTGTCCGTGTGTGTGTGCGTGTGTCCGTGTGTGTGTGCCCGTGTGTGTGTGCGTGTGTCCGTGTGTGCGTGCGCGTGTGTCCGTGTGTGTGTGCGCGTGTGTCCGTGTGTGCATGTGTCCGTGTGTGTGTGCGTGTGTCTGTGTGTGTGTGTGCGTGTGCCCGTGTGTGTGCGTGTGCCCGTGTGTGTGCGTG
>NW_016889862.1:0-472 GCF_001698545.2 Rhinopithecus bieti | reverse complement strand
AAAAGTTAGCCGGGCATGGTGGTGGGCGCCTGTAGTCCCAGCTACTCGGGGGGCTGAGGCAGCAGAATCGCTGGAACCCGGGAGGCGGAGGTTGCAGTGAACTGAGATCAGACCACTGCACCCCAGCCCGGGTGACAGAGCAAGACTCTGTCTCACAAAATAACAAAAGCAAAAAACAAAAAATTTCCGCCTATTTTAAAATACAGATAGGATCTTGCTATGTTGCCCAGGCTGGTCTTCAACTCCTGAGTTCAAAAGAGCCACCCACCTCAGCCTCCCAAAGTGCTGGGATTACATGCGTGAGCCACTGTGCCTGACTTATTATGTCATTCTTGACTTTCTTTTCTTCTCATACCTCACATCTAATCAATTTGCAAATTCTGTTCACTTTACCTTTAAGTTAAATACAGAAACCAGGCCAGAGATGGTGGCTCATGCCTGTAATCCAACACTTTGGGAGGCTGAGGCGGGT
>NW_016889861.1:0-472 GCF_001698545.2 Rhinopithecus bieti | reverse complement strand
TAATAATGTAAGATTCAGGGGAGCTCACGATTATCCGCCTTGTGAGATTCTTTTCTTCCATAACGCGTAAATAAAAGGCATTTTAAAAGAATGAGTAATAATTATAAGATCTCTCATCCCGCAAACTGAAGAAGGATTCCTTCTCTTCCCTGGGTTTCCCCAACACTTATCCCTCATCCTAACCTTGTTCTTCCGCTCCCCACCAGACTTGGGGATCCCCTCCCCGGGGTAGCTCCAGAGCCTGGGCCAGCACTGGGGCAGGTGAAACTGATGAATGAAGTCAGTGAATGACCCCATCCTGGTATGCCCCTCCCATGGCTCCTCTGGTCTCATAGCTCGAGTCTCTCCTGGCCCTCCCTCTGCTCAGTGGCCTCCTTCCCCAGGTTGGTTGGCCCACTCTGCCCTGGCTCTCCTCATGACCTCTCTTCCATCACCATCCCTTTATCCTGCAACAGCAGCAGCAGGTACTTTG
>NW_016889860.1:0-285 GCF_001698545.2 Rhinopithecus bieti | reverse complement strand
TCCTTCCTTCTTTCCTTCCTTCCTTTTACCTTACCTCCTTCCCTCTTTCCTTCCTTCCTTCTTTTCTGCCTTTCATCTGTTTTCCCCTCTTTCACTCCTTCCTTCTCACCTTCCTTCCCTCCTTCCTTTTTTCCTTCCCTGCTTCTTTCCCTCCCTTCTTCCTTCTTCTTTTCCCTTCCTCCAGCCTTCCCTCCCTCCCTCTTTCCTTCCTTCCTTCCTAAGGACAAAAGGATGGAAGGAAGAAAAGAGAGAGAGAGGGAAGGAGGGAAGGAAAAGGGGAAAAAG
>NW_016889859.1:0-287 GCF_001698545.2 Rhinopithecus bieti | reverse complement strand
ACAAAAGAAACCCAAAGGAGTGTTATCATTTGTGTATCACCTACCTGTAACCTGGAAACTCCCTCACCACTTCCAGTCTTCCTGCCTTTGCTTCAAGTTGTTCCACCCTTCCAGACTGAACCAATGTACTTCTTACATATATTGATTGATATCTCATGTCTCCCTAAATGTATAAAACCAAGCTGTGCCCTGACCACCTTGAGCACCCGTCAGGACTTCCTGAGACTGTGTCATGGCTGCGTCCTCAACCTTGGCAAAATAAACTTTCTTCTTCTTCTTATTTTTTC
>NW_016889858.1:0-846 GCF_001698545.2 Rhinopithecus bieti | reverse complement strand
AGACTTCATGACTAAAACACCAAAACAACAACAACAAAAGCCAAAATTGACAAAGGGGACCTAATCAAACTAAAGAGCTTCTGCACAGTAAAAGAAACTATCATCAGAGTGAACAGGCAGCCTACAGAATGGGAGAAAATTTTGCAATCTACCCATCTGACAAAGGGCTAATATCCAGAATCTACAAGGAACTTAAACAAATTTACAAGAAAAAAACAAACAACCCCATCAAAAGTGGGCAACGGATATTAACAGACACTTCTCAAAAGAAGAAATTTATGCACCCAACAAACATATGATAAAATGCTCATTATCACTGGTAATTACAGAAATGCAAATCAAAACCACAAAGAGATACCATCTCACACCAGTTAGAATGGCAATCATTAAAAGTCAGGAAACAGCTGGGCGTGGTGGCTTACGCCTGTAATCCCTGCACTTTGGGAGGCCAAGGTGGGTGGATCATGTGGCCAGGAGTTCAAGACCAGCCTGGCCAAGATGATGAAACCCCATCTCTACTAAAACACAAAATTAGCCAGGCATGGTGGTGAGGCCCTATAATCCCAGCTACTTGGGAGCTGAGGCAGAGAAATGCTTGAGCCTGGGAGGTGGAGATTGCAGTGAGCCAAGATCATGCCACTGCATTCCAGCCTGGGTGACAGAGCAAGACTCCATTTCAAAAAAAAAAAAAGTCAGGGAACAACAGATGCTGGCGAGGATGTGGAGAAATAGGACCACTTTTACACTGTTGGAGGGAATGTAAATTAATTCAACCATTGTGGAAGTCAGTGTGGCAATTCTTCAAGGATCTAACCAGAAATACCATTTGACCCAGCAATCCCATTA
>NW_016889857.1:0-218 GCF_001698545.2 Rhinopithecus bieti | reverse complement strand
TTTTTTATTTTTTGGTCTTAAACTCCTGGGCTCAAGCGATCTGTCTGCCTCTGCTTCCCAAAGTGCTGGGATTACAGGCATGAACCAACACCTGGTCTTGCCCTACTTTATCTCTGATCATTTTACTTGCTCTGAAATCTGCTTTGTCTGAAATTAATACAATTACTCTAGCTTTTTTTTTTTTTTTTTTTTTTTTTTTTTTTTTGGGTTTAAACGGG
>NW_016889856.1:0-471 GCF_001698545.2 Rhinopithecus bieti | reverse complement strand
CCAAATGTCATAGTCAAAAAATCACAATAATATGTAAAATTGAGGAGTTTGGAGTGAATTGTCAGTACTGAAGCCTTTTTTTAGATAGCTAATCCATTACAGGTACCAGATTAGAAAAGTTATTCTCTCCCCAGTTACTAAAGGAAAGGCAAAATCAAGTAGTCCAAAGAAATGTAGAAGCACTGGCTATACTAAAATAAAAGTAATAAAATAAGTGATCTGATCATCATCATTGAGGGACTAATTCAAACCTAAGGGCCATGCCTACCTACATGGGCCCTTTGGACTTTCATGTATCTCAAATAAACGTAGTTGTTAGGAACCTGAAACTGATGTAACACACTTTTTTGAATTGACAATGTGTCCTTGGTTTTAGTGAACAAGGTGGAAGACTATTGAACAATGGAATAGTTATCAGAAAAAATTGAGGACTTAGGTAAAACGTTTTGAAACAAAACAAAACAAAACAAA
>NW_016889855.1:0-472 GCF_001698545.2 Rhinopithecus bieti | reverse complement strand
TCCATCCATGACAGAGATTTCAAGCTGCGTAATGTAAAGAAAGCTTTACTTTTGTGAGATGAATACACATGTCACAGAACAGTTTCACAGAAAGGGTTTCACCGATGTTGTGTGAGAAGAGAGCTATAACACTGTGAGTGGAACGCACACGTCACAAAGCAGTTCCTCGTAGAGCTTCTCTCCATTTTCTATCCGAGCATATTTCCTTTTCATCATAAGCCTCAAAGTGCTCCCTAATATTCCTTTGTATGCTAAACATAAACAGTGTTAGAAAACTGCTCAATGAAAAGAGAACGCTAACTGAGTGAGAGGAATTCACCTGACACATAGCTGTTTCACAGAAAGCTTCCTTCTGGTTTTAAAAGAGGATATTTCTTTCTCCATATTCTAAAGAGCATTCCAAATTGTCCTTCCTCAGATTCCACAGAAACATTGATTTGAAATTGCTCAATAAAAGAATGGTTTAACTCTA
>NW_016889854.1:0-475 GCF_001698545.2 Rhinopithecus bieti | reverse complement strand
CAGCCAACAAACATATGAAAAAATGCTCATCATCACTGGTCATTAGAGAAATGCAAATCGAAACCACAATGAGATACCATCTCACACCAGTTAGAGTGATGATCACTAAAATGTCAGGAAACAACAGATGCTGGAGATGATGTGGAGAAATAGGAATGCTTTTACACCATTGGTGGGAGTGTAAATTAGTTCAACAATTGTGGCAGACAGTGTGGCGATTCCTCAAGGTTCTAAAACCAGAAATACCATTTGATACAGTAATCCCATTACTGGGTATATACCCAAAGGATTATAAATCACTCTACTATAAAGTCAACTGCACACATATGTTTATGGCAGCACTGTTCACAATAGCAAAGATTTGGAACCAACCCAAATGCCCATCAATGATAGACTGGATTAAGAAAATGTGCCACATACACACAATGAATTCTATGCAGCCATAAAGAAGGATAAATTCATGTCCTTTGCAGGG
>NW_016889853.1:0-699 GCF_001698545.2 Rhinopithecus bieti | reverse complement strand
TTTTAAGTTTTAGAAAGATCACTTTAGTGACTGTGCGGAAGATGGGCCTTAAGAAGAAGGTTGGTGGTAGTAGGAACCTTTGAAGAGGCTAAGGAGGAATGTTACGAGCCCAGTGAAGGCGAATGTAATGGACATGAAAGGATATGAAGAGTATCTAGGAGGTAAGCTTTATGAGTATGGTGACATGCTGGATGTGGAAGGAAAGGGGAGAATGGAGGATGACCCTGGTTTTGCAAGAGCCGCCCTTAAAGGTCACAAAGGAAGCAACCAGAAGGGCAGAAAGAACACCGAGAATGTGAAGTGACTGAGGAGCTTTGGGCAGGGAGAGTGTCAGGATTGAGGACAGTATGATCTGCAATTTTAATGAGCAGAGAAATTTAGTAAACTGAGAACAAAAGCTGTCTGATGACTTGGGAGGTGAAGAGGACACTAGTGATCTTCACAGAAAATTACGGTGGGGAGGCCAGGTGGTCAGACTGAACTGGGTCAAGTAAAAGAAAGGTAAAAAAGGACTTTGAGTCTCCTGCTGTATCAAGAAGCTTGGTTTTAAAATAAAACACAGAAGGTGATAACTTGAAGAGGATGTGGAGTCAAAAGATGTGCTTTTAAAAGCCCGTAAAGCATTCATGTGTTTCACAAATCAAAATTTTCACAGAGATGTAGCAAAAGGTCTCCCCCCAACTCCTGTCCCCATCTGCC
>NW_016889852.1:0-1040 GCF_001698545.2 Rhinopithecus bieti | reverse complement strand
GAATTCCTCACCTTTCTGACCCTTCATGGTTGTTGCTGTTGCAATTTTGCATGTGCCCTTAAGAATGTGTTAAGATGGAAGACAGGAAGGTTGAAGGTGCAGGAAAGCAGGTAATCAATAGAACAGGATCTTAGTGGACCAGGAGAGGAAGTACTCAAAGCCCAGGTAGAGGGAATCACCTTGACTGCTAGGCCCATGAGGAAGACAGCCAATATGGTTGCACCTTTGGTTACATTTGTAGAAGCGCAGCCAGAATATTAAGGACATGATGGCACCTCTTTTCCTGGTGCAGAGAGAGACTGGTTCATCTGAGAGGAGGGGAGGTATGAAGTGGTATTTACTGAATGCTTGTATTTTGCTAAATACTTTGTGTAATTAAATAATCTAATCTTTATAAACATCCCATGAGATAGGTACTCTTGATAGCCACATTCTGTAGACAAGGAAACCAAAGCTTAGAGAGGTTAAATTACTTGCTACTTGTCACACAGCTAATAAAAGTAGCCAAGCCTGCTCTCAGACCCAGGTCTGTCTCACTAGGCCTATATTCCTCCCATCATGTTCTTCTGCCTCCCCTTCTTCTCCTGAACTCTTCTCATCTTAAGGACTTCATTCTTCCCTCCTTAGCTCTGGTAATTTAATACGACAGCCTGGGAGTTACTCACTTTTATGGAAGTGCCGACACATTTCACAGACCTCTTGCACAGTGCAGTTGCCTTTCCCAGAAGCACATCTCTATGGCACGGGAGGCAGCAGCCCAGAAATGCTGTCTCAGGAGGAAAATTGGCAGAGTTGGAAGTTTCTAAGTGGGATGCAGACCAGTGCTCTTCAGATTGCTCTATGCTGTGACCTTTTCCTGTGGCGCACATTTTGTCCACTGTAGAGATAGTGAGGGCTTCTGTATCATAAAGAGCATTGTGCTGTGAAGGGCCAGCTTTATAATAGTGAAAGAGGAGAGGCAAAGGGGAGAGGGCCAGCAGTTCTGACTCCTTCGTGGCAGCAGGAATTGGGCTTCAGTCACTTGCTTAACACTGATAAAA
>NW_016889851.1:0-302 GCF_001698545.2 Rhinopithecus bieti | reverse complement strand
TGTGTGTATGTATGTGTGTATGTGTGTGTATGTGTGTGTATGTGTGTATGTGTGTGTATGTGTGTATATGTGTGTGTATGTGTGTATATGTGTATGTGTGTGTATATGTGTGTGTATGTGTGTGTGTGTATGTGTGTATGTGTGTATGTATGTGTGTGTATGTGTGTATGTATGTGTGTATGTGTGTGTATGTGTGTGTATGTGTGTATGTGTGTGTATGTGTGTATATGTGTGTGTATGTGTGTATATGTGTATGTGTGTGTATATGTGTGTGTATGTGTGTGTGTGTATGTGTGTATGTG
>NW_016889850.1:0-303 GCF_001698545.2 Rhinopithecus bieti | reverse complement strand
TAAAATTGACCCTTTTGTGATAAAATTCACACATCACAAAATTGACCCTTTTAAATTAAAGTGTGTAATTCAGCTGGTTTTAGTGTATGCACAAAGCTGTGCAGCTGTGACCACTATCTAATTCCGGAATATTGTAATCATCCCACACACACAGACGAAGATATCCATAGACAGTCATCTCCCATTCCCTGTCCCTCCTCTCATCCCCTAGCAACCACCAATAGACTTTCTGTCTCTATAGATTCACCTATTCTGGACATTTCATGTAAATGGAATTATGACCTTTTCTGTTAATGCTATTTT
>NW_016889849.1:0-223 GCF_001698545.2 Rhinopithecus bieti | reverse complement strand
AATATCTTACTGGGATTCTCTAGATTTCCTGAATTTGAATGTTGACCTGTTTTGCTAAGCTGGGGAAGTTCTCCTGGATGATACCCTGAAGTGTGTTTTCCAACATGGTTCCATTCTCCCTGTCTCTTTCAGGTACCCCAGTCAGTTGTAGTTTGGTTTTTTGTTTGTTTTGTTTTCACATAATCCCATAGTTCTTGGAAGTTTTGTTCATTCCTCTTCATTC
>NW_016889846.1:0-207 GCF_001698545.2 Rhinopithecus bieti | reverse complement strand
GACTAAAACACCAAAAGCAATGGCAACAGAAACCAAAATTGGCAAATGGGATCTAATTAACCTTAAGAGCTTTTGCACAGCAAAAGAAACTAGCATCAGAGTGAACAGGCAACCTACAGAATGGGAGAAAGTTTTGCAATCTATCTATCTGACAAAGGACTAATATCCACAATCTACAAGGAACTTAAACACATTTAAAAGAAAAAA
>NW_016889845.1:0-208 GCF_001698545.2 Rhinopithecus bieti | reverse complement strand
AAACAGACTTTAAACCAACAAAGATCAAAAGAGACAAAGAAGGCCATTACATAATGGCAAAGGGATCAATTCAACAAGAAGAGCTAACTATTCTAAATATATATGCAACCAGTACAGGAGCACCCAGATTCATAAAGCAAGTTCTTAGAGACCTGCAAAGAGAAGACTCCCACACAATAATGATGGGAGACTTTAACACCCCACTGTC
>NW_016889844.1:0-218 GCF_001698545.2 Rhinopithecus bieti | reverse complement strand
AATTTCTGATAATGAGGAAGGCTGCTGCAATGAGTATTCTTTGCAACTTCTTCATTTGTATAAAAGAGGGAACACAGCTTACAGTAAAACCCTGTTTTAGGTATCACATAGTCTATACCAACAGGAACATTGGGCTGATATGGTCCAATTCTATACTCATCTGGGATTGTATAGTCCTCCTTGTTCTCATCACTTTGACCATCTGCGTTTTCACTTGT
>NW_016889843.1:0-436 GCF_001698545.2 Rhinopithecus bieti | reverse complement strand
AAAAGTAGTGAAAACCAAAGCACTTTACATTAAACTCCATACTTTAGTCCTTACAGTAATGCCACAGCGCAAGCAACCAGTCAGGCCTTACTAGTTGTGCTTCCTAGAAGAAGAGACTGAGGTTCAGAGAGTTGGACAGAGTGTCAGATTTGGGATCAGTGGCTAGTCCAAAGTCATTTCCATCTTTCTTCTGAGAGAAAGCATAAGAAGGCCAAGAGGATGGGGAAAGCACAAGTCACCTGCCTGAGGGTCAACAGGGCAGGGGTCTCTTTCTCAGTTTGTTTCTCTAAGTTATGGCAAACGCTTTTGAGCTGTGATTATTGAGAATGGGGCTGAAGTTCAACACATTGTTGTCATGAGAGAAGTAATTATGATTGAAGAAAAGATTTAGATGAAATCCATTGTTCTTTCCTGTAAGGGGTTGTTCTCATGGATT
>NW_016889842.1:0-441 GCF_001698545.2 Rhinopithecus bieti | reverse complement strand
CTTTAACACCACATTGTCAATATTAGACAGGTCAATGAGACAGAAAATTAACAAGGATATCTAGGACTTGAACTCAGTTCTGGACCAAGCAGACCTAATAGACATCTATAGAACTCTCTACCCCAGATCAACAGAATATACATTCTTCTCAGCACCACATTGCACTTATTCTAAAATTGGTCACATAATTGGAAGTAAAACACTCCTCAGCAAATGCAAAAGAATGGAAATCATAACAAACAGTCTCTCAGACCACAGTGCAATCAAATTATAACTCAGGATTAAGAAACTCACTCAGAACTACACACTTACATGGAAACTGAACAACCTGCTCCTGAATAACTACTGGATAAATAATGAAATGAAGGAGGATAAAGATATTCTTTGACACCAATAAAACAGCATATTAGAAACTCTGGGACACATTTAAAACAGTGTATA
>NW_016889841.1:0-204 GCF_001698545.2 Rhinopithecus bieti | reverse complement strand
TTTTTTTTTTTTTGAGGCATAGTTTCACTCTTGTTGCCCAGGCTGGAGTGCAATGACACGAGTCTCAGCTCACTGCAACCTCTGCCTACTAAGTTCAAGCGATTCTCCTGCCTTAGCCTCCCAAGTAGCTGGGATTACAGGTGCCGCCACCACAACCGGCTAATTTTTTTGTATTTTTAGTAGATACAGTGTTTCACCATGTTG
>NW_016889840.1:0-1236 GCF_001698545.2 Rhinopithecus bieti | reverse complement strand
TAATTACTTATAACAATTACTACTGGACCTAAGACAATAACATAATAATAGTGGGGATTATAATACTCCACTGACAGCACTAGACAGGTCATTGAGAAAGAAAGTCAACAAAGAAACAATGGATTTAAACTATGCCCTGGAATAAATGGACTTAACAGACATTTAACAGAACATTCTACCCAACAAACACAGAATATACATTCTGTTCTTGAGTGCATGGAACTTTCTCCAAGATAGACCATATGATAGGCCACAAAACAAGTCTCAGTAAATTTAAGAAAATTGAAATTATACCAAGTACTCTCTCAGACAACAGTGGACTAAAACTGGAAATCAACTCCAAAAGGAACCCTCAAAACCATGCAAAGACATGGAAATTAAATAACCTGCTCCTGAATGATCATTGGGTAAAAAATGAAATCAAGATGGAAATTAAAAAATTCTTTGAAGTGAACAATAATACTGACATAACCTATCAAAACTTCTGTGATACAGCAAAGATTATGCTAAGAGGAAATTTCATAGCCTTAAATACCTACATCAAAAGTCTGAAAGAGTACAAATACACAATCTAAGGTCATACCTCAATAAACTAGAGAAACAAGAACAAACCCAAACCCAGGAGAAGAAAGGAAATAAGAAAATCGAGGTAGAACTAAATGAAATTGACACACAAAAAAATACAAAAGATAGATGAAACAAAAGCTGATTCTTTGAAAAGATAAAAAAAAAAAGATATATCATTAGCAAGAATAACCAAGAAAAGAAGAAAGAAAATCTAGATAAGCTCAATTAGAAATGAAACAGGAGATATTACAACCAACACCACAGAAATACAAAAGATCATTCAAGGCTACTATGGATATCTTTACACACATAAACTAGAAAACCTAGAGGAGGTGGATAAATTGCTGGGAAGATACAACCCTCCTAGCTTAAATCAGGAAGAATCAGATACCCTGAACAGACCAATATACAAGCAGCAAGATTGAAATGGTAATAAAAAAATTACCAACAAAAAAAAAATTGGGGACCAGACAGATTCACAGCTGAATTCTACCAGACATTCAAAGAAGAATTGGTACCAATCCTGTTGACACTATTCCACAAGATAGAGAAAGAGGGAATCCTCCCTAAATCATTCTATGAAGGCAGTATCACCATAATACCAAAATCAGGAAAGGACATAACCCAAAAAAGAAAACTACAGACCAATATCCCTGATGAACATAGATG
>NW_016889839.1:0-924 GCF_001698545.2 Rhinopithecus bieti | reverse complement strand
TTCACTCCATTTCCCTATATTTCCTTCTTTCCTGTTCCTCATCCTGATCACACTTGGTTTATCAATGGCAGTTCCACCAGGCCTAATCGCCACTCGCCAGCAAACGCAGGCTATGCTATATCTTCCACATCTATCATTGAGGCTACCACTCTGCCCCACTCCACTACCTCTCAGCAAGCCGAACTCACTGCCTTAACTCAAGCCCTCACTCTTGCAAAAGGACTACAGGTCAATATTTCACTGACTCTAAATCTGCCTTCCGTATTCTGCACCACAATGCTGTTATATGGGCTGAAAGAGGTTTCCTTACTATGCAATGGTCCTCCATCATGAATTCCTCTTTAACAAAACTCTTCTCAAGGCCACTTTCAAAGGAAGCTGGAGTCATTCACTGCAAAGGCCATCAAAAGGTGTCAGATCCCATCACTCAGGGCAACACTTATGCTGATAAGGTAGCTAAAAAAGTAGCTAGTGTTCCAACTTCTGTCCCTCTTGGCTAGTTTTCTCCTTCTCATTGGTCACTCCCACCTACTCTGCCACTGAAACTTCCACCTATCAATCTCTTCCCATACAAGGCAAATTCTTGGACCAAGGAAAATATCTCCTTCCAGCCTGAGAGGCCCATCCATTCTATTCTGTCGTCATTTCATAACCTCTTCCATGTAGGTTACAAGCCGCTAGCCTGTCTCTTAAAACCTCTCATTGCCTTTTCGTCGTGAAAATCTATCCCCAATTCGCCACTTTTGACTCCTTCTTGCAGTGGATAGATTATCTTTGCTGACAGGACACACTCCAATACTTTTACCCTGATGAAGTCCTATTCTTTACTTTTATACTTACTCTTATTCTCGTTCCGTTCTTATGCCACCCACTACGTCTCCTCAGCTATCTCCACCACACTATCAATCTCACTCACTCTCTCCT
>NW_016889838.1:0-223 GCF_001698545.2 Rhinopithecus bieti | reverse complement strand
CTTCCTTTCTTTCTTTCCTTCCTTCCTTCTTTCTTTCTTTCTCTGTCTCCTTCCTTTCTCTCTCTTTCTCTCTCCTTCCTTCCTTCTCTTTCTCTCTCCCTCTCTCCCTCTCTTTCTTTCTTTCCTTCTTTCTTTCTTTCTTTCTTTCTTTCTTTCTTTCTTTCTTTCTTTCTTTCTCTTTCTTTCTTTCTTTCCTTCCTTCCTTCCTTCCTTCCTTCCTTCC
>NW_016889837.1:0-218 GCF_001698545.2 Rhinopithecus bieti | reverse complement strand
TCTAGTTCTTGATTTAAAAATAAAATAATTATACTGATTTGTGATTGAAATAATATTTGCTATTGACTGTTGGCAAATTTAATTAATATATTTGTAATCCCATTTTGCTTTATAAAGAATGGCTAATGACTTTTTTCATTTGATTTCCTGAAAGAAATGCTATTTCTTCATAGTATGACAATACCTTTATATATCTTCATAAAATCTACTAGTTTATA
>NW_016889836.1:0-202 GCF_001698545.2 Rhinopithecus bieti | reverse complement strand
TCTTTAGTCTTTCAGTATGGTAGACTACATTGATTTCAAGCATTAAAACCATGCTTGCATCCTTGAAATAAACCCTACATGCTTGTGGAGTATTATTCTTTTTTTTTTTTTTTTTTTTTTTTTTTGGGGGGGGGTCCCCTTTTCCCCTAGGTTTTGGGCGGGGCCCCTCTCGGCCCCTCCCACCCCCCCCCCCGCGCGGCGA
>NW_016889835.1:0-437 GCF_001698545.2 Rhinopithecus bieti | reverse complement strand
AGAAAAGTTCTGAAAATTAAAAGAAAAGAGAGAGAGAGAAAGCCACATTGACATTTGCTATTCTGTGTTGGTGTAGCTTTCATTCAGATTAACTCTGTTACTGAAAACTACAAAAGTTCTGTATAAAACACACAGAAATCTGCACAAAGCCCTTTCAGAACGAACAAAACCAGGCAGAAATAGAATGCGTGAGTAAACTCAAAATCTTATCCAAAGAAATTATCTAATCCGAACAATGGTGAGAGGACCACAAATGGTTGAACTAAAATGAACAGAGCCTCAGTGACCACTAGGAGAATTCTGAGTCTACCATGCGTGTAACGGTAGAAGTAAAGAAAAGAGATATTTTGGCAAATAACTCCTTGGCAAATATGTGGCAAATATCAAAAGAGGCTGAATTACAATTCTGGTAGAATTTTAAAATAAATTGACAAGTG
>NW_016889834.1:0-441 GCF_001698545.2 Rhinopithecus bieti | reverse complement strand
TGGCTCACTGCAAGCTCCACCTCCTGGGTTCATGCTATTCTCCTGCCTCAGCCTCCCCAGTAGCTGGGACTACAGGCGCTTGCCACCACGCCCCGCTAATTTTTTGCATTTTCAGTAGAAACGGAGTTTCACTGTGTTAGCCAGGATGGTCTCGATCTCCTGGCCTCTTGATCCACCTGCCTCGGCCTCTCAAAGTGCTGGGATTACAGGTGTGAGCCACCGTGCCCAGCCTATTTTTTATTGATAAAATTCTTAATAAACATTGAGGAAATTAAAGCTAGAAAGAGGCATCATTATGGTACATAGGAATTTAGGTCACTCACCCAAAGTAGGAATATCAATTGATACTGTTTCTTTAAAATAGGAACAGTATTGACCCAACAAATTGAGAAACAACTAAATATTTTGTGGAAAGTTGTTGTTCTATAAGTAATTTTTTGC
>NW_016889833.1:0-1546 GCF_001698545.2 Rhinopithecus bieti | reverse complement strand
GTGATCCTGTGTTAGTTTGCTGAGAATGATGGCTTCCAGCTTCATCTACGTCCCTGCAAAGGACATGAACTCTTTCTTTTTTATTGATGCATAGTATTCCATGGTGTATATGTGCCACATTTTCTTTATCCAGTCTATCGTTGATGGGCATTTGGGTTGGTTCCAAGTCTTTGCTGTTGTGAATAATGCTGCAGTAAACATACATGTGCATGTGTCTTTATAGTAGAAGGATGTATAATCCTTTGGGATTGCTGGGTCAAATGGTATTTCTGGTTCTAGTTCCTTGAGGAATTGCCACACTATCTTCCACAATGGTTAACCTAATTAACACTCCTACCAACAGTGTAGAAGCATTCCTATTTCTCCACATTCTCTCCAGCATCTGTTGTTTCCTGACTTTTAATGATTGCCATTCTCACTGGCGTGAGATGGTATCTCATTGTGGTTTTGATTTGCATTTCTCTAATGACCAGTAATAATGAGCCTTTTTTCGTGTTTGCTGGCTGCATGAATGTCTTCTTTCGAGAAATGTCTGTTCATATCCTTCGTCCACTTTTGATTTTTTTTTTTCTTGTAAATTTGTTTAAGTTCCTTGTAGATTCTGGATATTAGCCCTTAAATGGATAGATTGCAAACATTTTCTCCTATTCTATAGGTTACCTGTTCATTCTGATGATAGTTTCTTTTGCCGTGCAGAAGCTCTGTAGTTTGATTAGATCCCATATGTCAGTTTTGGCTTTTGTTGCCATTGCTTTTGGTGTTTTGGTCATGAAGTCTTTGCCCATGCCTGTGTCTTGAATGATATTACCTAGGTTTTCTTTTAGGGTTTTATGATTTTAGGTCTTATGTTTAAGTCTTTAATCCATCTTGTGTTAATTTTGTATAACGTGTAAGGAAGGGGTCCAGTTTCAGTTTTCTGCATATGGCTAGCCAGTTTTCCCAGTAGTATTTATTAAATAGGGAATCCTTTCCCTATTGCTTGTTTTGTCAGGTTTGTCAAAGATCAGATGGTTGTAGGTGTGTGGTGTTACTTCTGAGGTCTCTGTTGTTTTCCATTGGTCTATATATCTGTTTTGTTACCAGTATCATGCTGTTTTGGTTACTGTAGCCTTGTAGTATAGTTTGAAGTCAGGTAGCATGATGGCTCCAGCTTTGTTCTTTTGCTTAGGATTGTCTTGGTTATAAGGGCTCTTTTATGGTTACATATGAAATTTAAGTAGTGTTTTCTAACTCTGCAAAGAAAGTCCCTGGTAGCTCGATGGGAATAGCATTGACTCTGAATTACTTTGGGCATTATGGCCTTTTCATGATACTGATTCTTCCTGTCCATGAGCGTGGAATTTCTTTCTATTTGTTTGTTTCCTCTCTTATTTCCTTGAGCAGTGATTTGTAGTTCTCCTTGAAGAGGTCCTTTGCATCCCTCATAAGTTGTATTCCTAGGTATCTTATTCTATTTGTACCAATTGTGAATGGGAGTTCACTCATGATTTGACTCTCTGCTTGTCTGTTGTTGCTGTATAGGAATGCTTGTGATTTTGCACATTGA
>NW_016889832.1:0-2266 GCF_001698545.2 Rhinopithecus bieti | reverse complement strand
TTAATTAATCATTATATAATTATTAATTAATCATTAATTATTATGATTATTATTGAGACAGAGTATTGCTCTGTTGACCAGGCTGAAGTGCAGTGGCACAATCTTGGCTCACTGCAACCTCCACCTCCTGGATTCAAGCGATTCTCCTTCTTTAGCCTCCTGAGTGACAGGGACTATAGGCGTGCATCACCATGTCCTAATTTTGTATTTTCAGTAGAGACGGGGTTTCTCCATGTTGGCCAGTCTGGTCTTGAGCTCCCGACCTCAGGTGATCCACCCGCTTTGGCCTCCCAAAGTGCTGGGATTACAGGCGTAAGCCACCGTGCCTGGCCTAATATTTTGATTATAATGTCTTTATTTTGAAATAGTATGATTCACACAAAGTTGCAGAAATAGCACAGAAATGTCCCCTTCACCCAGCTTTTACATGCACTTTATTTTTTGGAGAGTGTAGTTTTATGATATTTTATCACATGCACGCTAGAGTAACCATCACCACAGTCAGCATAAAGACCCCTTCAAACCCTAATCATGGTACAAATCTTGGTGATTGTCATGACAAGGCCAGCCTGTGAGGCCTCGTGTGGGTAAGAGGAATGGCTCAGAGCCAGAGGATGTTCTGGGGTGAGACCGCAGGGGAGGTAAAGAGAGGGTCAAGGCATCTGAAGTGTTGACCCACTGGGAGGTTAGCCTGCCTCCAGGGGTCCTGGTAAAGGTCACCTTGACCAAGTCCTTCTCCATGCACCTGAGCACGCAGGCAGCAAGGAGACGCAACGCCTTTAACTCTTCCAGATTAATCCTCCTAAGTTGCAACAATATTGATATGCTATTATTTTCCATCTTTATTCATCCCCGGCGAAGAAAGAATGACTCCCCCCAGGCCATTCATAATTGAAAATGCTTTTAAGGCCTTTATGAGTTGAATACTAAATTTCACGAGGTGCCTGCTTTATTGGGCCTCCAGTCACTGATGATACATTTGCTCCCTAATGTTCTTTAAGGAAAGGAGCTTGAGCGGCATGATGGATGTGTCCGATTGGAATCAATGCTCATTAGTGACTCCAGTGGCCAGGTGGGCCTGGGCTGCTTGCTGGGTAAGGGACGGGCTCTCAGCAAGAGACAAGGGCGAGGCATGATGGCCGCCATTGGCCTTGGACTGGAACTTGCCTGCCTTCCTTCCTGCCTGCCTTCCTTCCTTCCTTCCTTCCTTCCTTCCTTCCTTCTATCCTTCCCTCCTTCCTTCCTCAATAGATTCTTACTCTGCCAACTGTGCCCCAGGCCCAATGCTGGATATAGGCCTGGATCAGGCCCAGACACTGTCCTCAAGAAGCTCCCAGGACACACATGCAAACATATAAAGACAATAGAGTGCTCTGTGTTTGACACTGAGTGTGCCTGGGGCCTGGGAGGCATGAAGAAGAGAGAGGTGAATTTTACCTGGGGCTAGAGGTCAGAAAACACTTCCTATCAGAGGTGACAGTGGTGTGCAATCAATATGTGTAGTGTAAACGAAGGGACTCACCAGTGGAGAAGGAGAGAGTCACGGGCATAGGCAGGGAGGTGTGACCCGGGACGAGGTGAGCCATCAGCTGACTTCTTAGATAAGTCACCCAGGTGGCCAGAGCTGCAGCCCTGCCAATCCAACTCATAAATCCCTTACCCGACAAATAACAGAATAAGAGGGGCCCTCGGAAAATACCTGACCCCACCCCTCATGATTCTGATGGGCAACTGAGGCCCAGAGAGGGGACGGGACTTGTTCAAGGTCTCATAGTGGGGTGTTGGGGAGAGCCAGGACCCGGGGATGAGTCTCTGGCTGGATCACCTCGAGACTAAAGCTCTGCTTTGGTGCTGATCTTGGAAGTCTTAGTTTGTCATTGCATGAGAATGTGGGCTCGAGACTTGAAACTTCAAGTCCCCTCAACTTCCAAATGCTATGAAGACCAGAGAGAGAAAGGTCTGATATGAGGTCACCACAGCGAGTTAGTGACACAGGTGGTGGTTGGGGATGTACAAATAAATTTAAGCCGAGTAAAATAAGCAGAGAGAGGAGGCCAGCATTCACTGTGCGCCTGGGGCGGTCTGCTCCTTAGCTGTGTGCTCCCGTTGAATCTCTAGCTAGCCTTGGTGGTGCACAGTGTAGCTCCGGTTTTGCAAATGAGGAAACTGAGGATAGAGGCAGGATGACTTGCCCGAGGTCATACAAGTGGAATCAGGATTTTAACCCAGTTTTAAAAAATTATTATTATTATTATTATTTTATTTT
>NW_016889831.1:0-221 GCF_001698545.2 Rhinopithecus bieti | reverse complement strand
GAGAAATGTAGGTCTAAGTTGCCTTCTGTTGGGGTTGGGGACATAAGACAACCTGCTACTGTGCTTTACCTTCAGTGCTGAAATCCTAAATCAGTTTGCCTTCCTCTTACCACCTTTCAGAGTTTTCTTTGGTTGCCTCTTACATTATTTTGGAGTTTACAGTTGTATTTAATGGGGAGGAACCGAAAGCTATGAATATGTCATTTGTCCGGACCAGAAAT
>NW_016889830.1:0-2148 GCF_001698545.2 Rhinopithecus bieti | reverse complement strand
TATAAAATAAAATAAAATAAATTCCTTTTCAAGTTGGAAAAGAACTAATTTTACTATTATTGGAATGTAGCAAATAATTAATTTAGAGAGAACTATTAAATTTTCCCTTTCAGGAACAGAGTATCTCTTTTAATTCATATGCCTTCATATATTTCCTTCAGAAAAGTTTTACAATTTTATATCTTTTTTATTTTGTTTTCTAAGTTTTATTTCTATAGGTTCTGAGGGAACAGGTGGTATTTGGTTACATGAGTAAGTTCTTTAGTGGTGATTTGTGAGATTTTGGTGCCCCGTCACCAGAGCAGTATGCACTTGACCCAATTTGTAGTCTTTTAACCCTCACCCCTTCCCACATTTCTCCCCAAGTCCCTAAAGTCCATTGTATCATTCTTATGCCTTTGCATGGTCATAATTTAGCTCCCACTTATGAGTGAGAACATACGATGTTTGGTTTTCTATTCCTGAGTAACTTCACTTAGAATAATAGTCTCCAATTCCATCCAGGTTGCTGCAAATGCCATTAATTCATTCCCTTTTAGTATTCTGAGTAGTATTCCACCATATATATATATCACAGTTTCTTTATCCACTCATTGATGCATGGGCATTCGGGCAGTTTCCATATTTTGCAATTGCAAATTGTGCTGCTATAAACATGCATGTGCAAGTATCTTTTCATATAATGACTTCTTTTCTCTGGGTAGATACCCAGTAGTGGGGTGGCTGGATCAAATGGTAGTTCTATTTTGAGTTCTTTAAGGCATCTCCACATTGATTTCCATAGTGGTTGTGCTAGTTTCCATTCCCACCAGCAGTGTAGAAGTGTTCCCTTTTACTGCATCCATGCTGACATCTATTTTTTTTTTATTATGGCCATTTTAGTGAGAGTAAGGTTATAATTTTATTTCTCATCAGATTTGTATTATTCCTGGATATTTGAGGAAGCACTAACCAATACTGAAAGGAAGAATGAACATGTCATCAAGGCCAGCTTGAGCTTCAGCTGTGATGGTGGTAGGAATCACAGTGGAGACCACAAGGTCTCTGCAAGAAGGGTCATGTCAGAGTCCAGGGAGTCTCCTAGGGTACACTCATCCTAACAAAGAAAGTAAGGTGTGTAAGTTTGGTCTTGTGACAATACTTACATCATTAAAAAAGGAAGAGTATATTAGAGTGTCTAAGTCCTGAAGAAAAGACTGGGCGTAGTGGCTCACACCTGTAATCCCAGCACTTTGGGAGGCTGAGGTAGGCGGATTGCTTGAGCGCAGGAGTTCAAGACCAGCCTGAGCAACATGGCAAAATCCCATCTCTACAAATATAAAATTAGCCGGGTGTGGTGGTGGGTACCTGTGGTCCCAGCTGCTGAGGAGGCTGAAGTGGGAGAATCACTTGCGCCCAGGGGTCCACGCTACCGTGAGCCAAGATTGTGCCACTGCCCTCCAGCCTGAGTGACAGACATCCTGTCTCAAAACAAAACGAACAAACAAAACAAAACCAACAAAAAAAGTGATAAGTAAAATGGAAAACTTGTTTATATAATAGACTTCTGGAAGAAACTGAATCAAAAGTTTATATAAGTAAATAAGAAAGCTAAAAGAGGCTAGGCGCAGTGACTCACATTTGTAATCCCAGCACTTGGGAAGGCTGAGATGGGAGGATTGTTTGAGCCCAGGAGTTCAAGACCAGGCTGGGCAACACAGCAAGAGCCCATCTCTAATAATAATAATAATAATAATAATGTAAATATGAACTTAAACTAAACTGAATATCATTTCCACCTTCGACTTTGACAAAATCCATACATTTGGCAGCACATTCTATCAGTACGACTGTAGGGAAATCAGCATACTCACAAGCTTCTGGTGAAAATGCAAATAGCTTCCATTCTCATCATCAGCTGTCAGGAACATCTATTGGCGTCAGAGTACTGAGTAGCAGCAACGAATGCGAGAGGAAAATGAAATGACAACTTCAAATTTCTGAGAGAATTAATTTCTCACTAAGTATTCCATACTCAGCCAAACACTTATCAACATTTCCAAAGAAGTAAAGACCCTAAGAGTTAATCTCCAATGCACCATTTCTGAAAAAATTACTTCAGGTGTCATTCTAGCAAAATGAAAATGGAATCCAAGAATGAACACGAAT
>NW_016889829.1:0-601 GCF_001698545.2 Rhinopithecus bieti | reverse complement strand
GATCAGACAAGAATTAAAGGAGATAGAGACATGAAAACCCTCCAAAATAATCAGTGAATCCAGGAGATTATTTTTTGAAAAAATTAACAAAATAGATAGACTACCAGCTAGACAAAGAATAAAAGAGAGAAGAATCAAATAGACACAATAAAAAATAATAAAGGGGATATCACCACTGACCTCACAGAAACACAAACTACCATCAGAGAATACTATAGACACCTCTATACAAATAATCTAGAAAATCTAGAAGAAATGGATAAATTCCTGTATGCATACACCCTATCAAGACTAAACCAGGAAGAAGCTGAATCCCTGAATAGACAAAACCCCACCGGTATTTTGAGGAAAAAATTAAAAGCCCACAAACCAAAAAAAAAAAAAAAAAAAAAAAAGCCCAGGACATACACATACATAATTTACTTATCTTTTGTGTTTATGTTTCCTTGTCTGTTTTCACTTACTAGCATGTAAGCTCCACGTGGAAGGCAGTAAGCTTGCTGACTTTTCCTTCCTTCCTTCCTTCCATCCTTCCTTCCTTTCTTCCTCCCTCCCTTCCTCCCCCCTCCCTTCTCTTTATCCTTCCTCTTTCTCTCTCTCT
>NW_016889828.1:0-2565 GCF_001698545.2 Rhinopithecus bieti | reverse complement strand
CAGCCTCCTTAAACAAAATAATTATCAGCCAAGAATTTTGTATCCAGTGAAACTAAGCTTCATAAATGAAAGAAAGATATAACCTTTTCAGACAAACAGATACTGGGAGAATTCACCACTACCAAGCCAGAACTACAAGAACTGCTAAGAGGAGCTCTAAATCTTGAAACAAATCCTGAAAACACATCAAAACAGAACCTCCTTAAAGCATGAATCTCACAGGACCTATAAAACAAAATATAATAAGTAAATTGAAAAAAAACCCAGGTATTCAGGGAACAAGTAGCACGATGAATGGAATAGTACCTCACATCTCAATACTAACATTGAATGTAAATGGCCTAAATTCTCCACTTAAAAAATAGAAAATTGTAGAATGGATAAGAATTCACCATCCAAGTATCTACTGCCTTTAAGAGACTCACCTAACACATAAGGACTCACATAAACTTAAGGTAAAGGGATGGAAAAGACATTGCATGCAAATGGACACCAAAAGTGAGCAGGAGTAGCTATTCTTATATCAGACAAAACAAACATTAAAGCAACAGCAGTGAAAAAAGACACAGAAGGGCATTATATAATGACAAAAGGCCTTGTCCAACAGGAACATATCACAATCCTAAAATATATATGCATCTAACATTGGAGCACCCACATTTATAAAACAACTACTACTAGACCTAAGAAATGAGACAGACAGCGACACAATAAAGAGTGGGGTATTCGATACTCCACTGATAGCATGAGATGGGCCATCAAGACAGAAAGTCAATGGATTTAAGAAACAATGGATTTAAATTATACACTAGAACTAATGGACTTAACAGATACTTACAGAACATTCAACCCAACAACTGCAGAATATATATTCTATTCATTAGTGCATGGAACTTTCTCCAAGATAGACCATATGGTAGGCCACAAAACAAGCATCAATACATTTAAGAAAACTGAAATTATATCAAGTACTCTCTCAGACCTCAGTGGAATAAAATTATAAATCAACTCCAAAAGGAACCTTCAAAACATGCAAATGCATGGAAATTAAATAACCTGCTCCTGAATGATTATTGGGTCAATAATGAAATCAAGATGGAAATTTTAAATTTTTTTTAAACTGGGCCAGTGCAAGGGCTCACACCTGTAGTCTCAGCACTTTGGGAGGCTGAGATCGGCAGATCGCTTGAGTCGGGAGTTCGAGACCAGCCTGGTCAATATGGTGAAACCCTGTCTCTATTAAAATACAAAATTAGCCAGGCATGGTGGTGGGCAATTGTAGTCCCAGCTACTTGGGAGGCTGAGGCAGGAGAATCGCTTGAACCCAGGAGGTGGAAGCTGCCATGAGCCAAGATTGCGCCACTGCACTCTAGCATGGGCAAGTGAGTGAGACTTCATCTCAAACAACAACAACAGCAACAACAAATTTTTTAAAATCTTTGGACTGAATGATATTAGTGACACAACCTATCAAAACCTCTGAGATACAGCAAAACGGTGCTAAGAGGAAAGTTCATAGCCTTAAATTCCTACATCAAAAGCCAAAAGAGCACAAATAGACAATCTAAGGCCACACCTCAAGGAGCTAGGGAAACAAGAACAAACCAAACCCAAACCCAGCAGAAGAAAAGAAATAACCAAGATCAGAGCAGAACTAAATGAAATGGAAACAACACCACCAACTACAAAATACAAAAGATAAATGAAACTAAAGGCTAGTTCTTTGAAAAGACAAATGAAAGTGATAGACCATTAGCAATATGAACCAAGAAAAGAAGAGAGAAGATCCAAATAAGCTCAATTAGAAACAAAATGGGAGATGTTACAACCAACACCACAGAAATACAAACAATCATTCAAGGCTACTATGAACACCTTTATACACATAAACTAGAAAACCTAGAGGAGATGGATAAATTCCTGGAAATATAAAATTATCCCAGCTTAAATGAGGAAGAATTAGAAACCCTGAACAGACCGATAACAAGCAGTGAGATTGAAATGGTAACAAAACAATACCAACAAACAAAAGTCCAGGACCAGACACAGAGCTGAATTATATTAGACATTCAAAGAAGAATTGTTACCACTCCCACCGACACTATTTCACAAGATAGAGAAAGAAGGAACCCTCCCTAAATCATTCTATGAAGCCAGTATCACCCTAATACCAAAACCAGGAAAGGACATAACAAGAAAAGAAAACTACAGACCAATATCCCTAATGAACATAGATGTGAAAATCCATAACAGAATACTAGCTAACTGAATCCAACAGCATATCAAAAGGTAATCGACCATGATCAAGTGGCTTCCATACCAGGGATGCAGGGATGGTTTAATGTACACAAGTCAATAAATATGATACACCACATAAACAGAATTAAAACAAAATCACATGATTATCTCAATAGACACAGAAAAGCATTTGACAAAATCCAGCATCCCTTTATGATTAAAACCCTCAGCAAAATCGGCATACAAGGGACATACCTCAATGTCACAAAAGCCATCTATGACAAATCCACAGCCAACATAATACTGAGTGGGGAAAAGTTGAAAGCA
>NW_016889827.1:0-922 GCF_001698545.2 Rhinopithecus bieti | reverse complement strand
CTTCTTTCCCATTTTAATTGAGGATATTCCTTTTATCAGGATAGGCCTCAATGCCATCCAAAATTATCCCATCTGAGATTCCCCAGCGACAGTGGTAACAGACTGTTTCATGAAAGGTAAGTGTAACTTGGGGAGACGAATTCACACATCACAAACCAGATTCTCAGAAAGCTTCCTTCCAGGTTTTATCCGTGGATATTTCCTTTGTCACCGTAAGATTCATTGCACTAAGAAATATCCCATTGCAGATTCCAAGAAAACTTTGTTAGGAAACTGAGCAATGAAAAGAAAAGTGGAACTCTGTGAGTTGCATTCACATGTCACAATGCAAGTTCTCAGAACTCTTCCTTCCGGTTTCTATCTGAGGATATTTCCTTTTCACCATAGCCCTCAATGCGCTCCCAAATATCGCTTTGCAGTTTCCCCATAACTAGGTTTAGCAAACTGCTTCATGAGGACTCAGTTGTGTTTCTCTGAGATGAATTCACATATCACAAAGAAGTTTCTGAGAAACCCTCTTTCACGTTCTTAATTGGGGTATCTCCTTTACCAGGATAGGCCTCAAGGCGATCCATTTTATTCCTTCTGAGATTCCCCAAAGACAGTTCTAATAGTCTGCCCCATGAAACGAAAATGTAACTCTGTGAAATGAATTCACACATCACAAAACAGTTTCTCGGAAAGCTTCCTTCCAGTTTTATCTGAGGATATTTCCTTTGTCACCATCAGCTACATTGAACTAACAAATATCCCACTGCAGATTTCAAGAAAACTGTGCCAGGAAACTGATCAGTGAAAAGAAAAGTGGAACTCAGTTAGTTGAATTCACATGTCACAACGCAGTTTCTCAGAACGCTTCTTTCCAGTTTCTATCTGAGGATATTTCCTTTTCACCACAGCCCTCAATACGCTCCCAAATATC
>NW_016889826.1:0-218 GCF_001698545.2 Rhinopithecus bieti | reverse complement strand
CTATGAGATGAATACACACATCAAAAGCTGTTCCTCCAAAAGCTTCTCTCCAGTTTTCTTAGGGAGACGTTTCCTTTCTCACCACAAGCCTCCGGACGCCACTTAATATCCTTTCACAGATTCCTCAAAGACAGAGTTTCCAAACTGGGCAACGTACTGTAAGCTTTAACACTCTGACATGAATGCACACGTCAGAGAGCAGTTTATTGGAACGCTTC
>NW_016889825.1:0-223 GCF_001698545.2 Rhinopithecus bieti | reverse complement strand
GTGTGCCTGTACTCTCAGTTCCTTGGGAGGCTGACCTAGGAGGATCGCTTGAACCTGGGAGGTGGAGGCTGCAGTGAGCTGAGATCACACAACTGCACTCTAGCCTGGGCAACAGGGTAAGACTCCATCTCCAAAAAAAAAAAAAAAAAAAAAAAGTAAAGTTCTGAGTAGTAATTTCATTACTCTATGTGGGATTTCATTGTTTTCTAATTATGGTATAAGC
>NW_016889824.1:0-222 GCF_001698545.2 Rhinopithecus bieti | reverse complement strand
ATCCTGGCTAACACGGTGAAACCCTGTCTCTACTAAAAAATACAAAAAAAAAAAAAAAACTAGCCGGGCGAGGTGGCCGGCGCCTGTAGTCCCAGCTACTTGGGAGGCTGAGGCAGGAGAATGGCGTAAACCTGGGAGGCGGAGCTTGCAGTGAGCTGAGATCCGGCCACCGCACTCCAGCCTGGGCGACAGAGCGAGACTCCGTCTAAAAAAAAAAAAAAA
>NW_016889823.1:0-2197 GCF_001698545.2 Rhinopithecus bieti | reverse complement strand
CCATGGTGAGCTGTGCTGCGCGTGTGCCTGGGCCATGGTGACCTGTGCTGCGCGTGTGCCTGGGCCATGGTGACCTGTGCTGTGTGTGTTCCTGCAGGGTGACTACGACCAGAGCAGGACTAAAGTGCTGCACATGAGCCTGAACCCCGCCAGTGTGGCCAGGCAGCGCCTGCGCGAGGACCACAGCCAGCTGCAGGCAGAGTGCGAGCGACTGCGAGGGCTCCTGCGCGCCATGGAGAGAGGAGGCACCGTCCCAACCGACCTTGAGGCTGCCGCCGCGAATCTGCCATCATCCAAGGAGGTGGCAGGTAGGCACCCCCCACCCCAGCCCCTGCTATCTTCGACCGTCCGTGGGTAGGTCCATCTGCGCGCCCTTGGGGCAGCTTCCGGCCGTCACCTGCCTGTCGTCCCCAGAGGATCTGTCCTCCCCTGTGGGCAGCCAGGCCTAGTGGTTGCTGGAGCAGTGCACCCCGGCCCCGTGTCCCCATGCACCTGCGGGGTTGTGCAAACAGGTGGAGCCATCCAAGTTTGCAGGCAGCAGTGGAGAAGCAAGGGGCTGAAATCTTAGGCCCTTAAACAAATTCGTATCATTTGTCAGTTTATACACACCCCATTAATCACAAGTAAATCTAATCCTCTCCAAAACAAGTCCGTCTCTCACCAGCCTAAGTGCGCCTCACGGAGTCCAGAGAGCCCTTTGCAGCGAAGGCCTGCGGCGCTTCAGGGAAGAGTGGGGCATCCACGAGGGCCAGAGGGGCCTGCCTGCACCCTCCAGGTCTAAGTGAGGCCCGCAGCCTTTGGCATGCCAGCCTATCCCCTGATGTGGTGAGGTGGTGCTGGGCTCTGCCCATGCTGAGCCTCGGAGGGTGCTGCCAGGGCTGTGTCCACTCTGCAGGGCGCCCTTGGAGGAGCAGGGCCGGGAGCCCAGAGTCACTGTGCAGTCCATACCCCACGGAGGCTGTGGGGCTCAGGAGACCCCTGCCGCCCTGTTGCTCTCTGCTGTTGGAGGGAGCTGGGCACTGCCCCATGCTCCTGGTTCTGGGGCATCTGGGGAGGGTTCCCTGCCCAGCCCTTAGCAGCAGCCTGGAGCATGGCCTGGCATCCCCTCGCTCCTGTGTCTGAGCCACCCGGCCATCAGCCCCTCCCTTGGGGTGCCCGCGGGGTCATCTGTGGTGGGACCCGGAGGCTGCTACTTTCTGGCCTTTGGCATCTTGCGTTGGTTTCAGACTTGCTTTTCGTCCGATGACACCCTCTCCTGTTTCTTCCCACCTACTAGCCATCGCACCCTGTACTGTGGGAGAGCGTTCCCCGTGAGCGTGCAGGTGCAGAGGTTGTGTGGCAGTCGCTTCTCCCCTTCCTGCAGCCCAGCACCGAGGTGGATGTATCAGGAGTGGTTGTCCTCTGCGATCCTTTGTGGGGAGGGTCTTAGGTGGGGCTTCCCTCCCTGTTCGTGCCCTACCCCATAAGCCAAGCCTGCCCTGCGTCTGGGCACACCCTGCCAGCAGGTAGGGGCTTGGTGGCTGGCCCTTGGGTGGTCCGCCCTCCTGGAGTAGCACGGTGGGGATGGAGGACAAAAGCCAGAAGGGGAGACCTGTCTTGCCAGATCAAGGGGCGAGCTGATGGCAGTTGGGGCTCCTTTCCAGCTCCTCACCCACACCAGGGCTGCTCCTGGTCTCCACTGTGGCTGTGAGGGCCTGAGCCCCATGTCCCCAACCCCGCTTCCTGTTCAGCCGTGGCTCCCTCTCCCTGCTGCATTCTACAGGTGTTATTGGCAGGTTTTGGAGCTGAGCATGCAGACTTGGAGCCGTGTTTATTGGTGGCACTGCACCCTGGGAGAGGATTTGGGAAGGGGCCTTCCATTCCCTGCTGTCACGGGCCAGTGCCTTGGCTGTGCGCCCATTCGCTCATCTGTTTGTTCACCTGTCGTCTGGGTCCCTGGGCGTCTCGGGTTCGCTCGTCTGTTTGTTCCCCTGTTATCTGGATCTCTGGGCCTCTCGGGTTCGCTCGTCTATTCCTTACCTGTCGTCTGGGTCTCTGTGCGTCTCGGGCACACCCGAGTGGTCAGCATCTGGCTGTGACAGGTGTCCCAAGCCTTGGCTGATAGGGATTGGGGGGTGTGGAGAGGCATGTCCAAGCTGACTGTGGAGAAGTCAGGGCCAGCATGATCTGGAAGCAGGAAGGGGAGGATGAGCAGAGG
>NW_016889822.1:0-218 GCF_001698545.2 Rhinopithecus bieti | reverse complement strand
TGGCAAAAGGCCCCCCTTTTTTTCCCCTTGGGGGGGGGGGAGGGGGGGGCTTCCGGGTCCCTGCAAGCCCCGCCCCCCGGGTTCACGCCATTCTCCTGCCTCAGCCTCCCAAGTAGCTGGGGCTACAGGTGCCTGCCACCATGCCCAGCTAACTTTTGTATTTTGTTTAGTAGAGACGGGGTTTCACTGTGTTAGCCAGGATGGTCTCAATCTCCTGA
>NW_016889821.1:0-958 GCF_001698545.2 Rhinopithecus bieti | reverse complement strand
TATAATAGCATGTTAGAACATTTTCTATTGACCCCATTGAAAGTTATTGACACTCTCAGGAAATGTACTTTTCTGATCATCAAGGCCCAGATGTTCTATGACACCTTAAATTGTAGAACACTGAAGGATGGAATGATTGTTTTTTTCTGTCTAATGGAGAATATAATATCAAAATTATAATTTTATTGCCTGGTAAGATGGTGAACAGTTTTGTACCTAACCTTGCAAATTTATTTCAACGTCTCTGTCCTCAGTAATTATGTAAGTCCATATTTCTCAAATGCTTTTGAAGTTAGCTCTGTTACTTTTCTAGTTTCTCCATTAATAAATTGAATAAAACTTTGACATCCACTCATTACATATTTGTATAAGAATTACATTATTAACAATTTGAGATGCATGTTTTAAGGTTTTGGTAATTTTCATGGATGGGATTATCACATGAAGAACCACTGGAACAGAGATCAATCCTTAGTCAATGACGATCACCACAGCACATTTAGGATCTTTGAACCATTCCTGATCTCCCTCTTCCAGGGCTACTGACACCAACTGTTGTGTTCGAGTTGAGAAAACAAGTTGGGCATATTTTCAGAGATCGCACATGACAAAGTTTTAGGGAATTTAGGATTTTAAAATTGGACACTTTTACATGCCATTACTGTCTGCCAATTAGAAACTTATGGGGACCTGGTGATCATCTTTCGAGAAGTCTAAAATTCCTGTATTAGGTGCCAGAGGTGCTCTGCAGATGAGTCTGGAAGACCTCAGCAGCTACCTGGCTTTCATTTTAAAACTGAAGACTTGAGCACAATGTTCTAGCTTTGTTACCAGTGTTTGAGTCTAAAAGTCTGGAAAATGTCAAACGTGAGGTAAAGTATCAGATTTGCAGACATCTAGGAGTGTTTCTTTTGTTTAAGAAATGCTGTGGATTTCTGACTGCCAAATTTTAGAGTGG
>NW_016889820.1:0-441 GCF_001698545.2 Rhinopithecus bieti | reverse complement strand
CAGCGAGGCTAGGGGAGGGGCACCCGCCATTGCTGAGGCTTGAGTAGGTAAACAAAGCACTGGGAAGCTCGAACTGAGTGGAGCCCACCATAGCTCAAGGAGGTCTGCCTGACTCTGTAGACTCCACTTCTGGGGACAGGGCATAGCCAAACAAAAGGCAGCAGAAACCTCTGCAGATTTAAATGTCCCTGTCTGACAGCTTTAAAGAGAGTAGTGGTTTTCCCAGCACGGAGTTGGAGATCTGAGAAAGGACAGACTGCCTCCTCAAGTGGGTCCCTGACTCCCAAGTAGTCTAACTGGGAGGTACCCACCAGTAGGGGCAAACTGACACCTCACACCTCACACAGCTGGGTACCCCTCTGAGAGAAGCTTCCAGAGGAACGATCAGGCAGCAACATTTGCTGTTCAGCAATATCCACTCTTCTGCAGCCTCCACTGCTG
>NW_016889819.1:0-960 GCF_001698545.2 Rhinopithecus bieti | reverse complement strand
GTGAGGGGGGAGGGGGGAGGGACAGCATTAGGAGATATACCTAATGTAAATGACGAGTTAATGGGTGCAGCACAGCAACACGGCACATGTATACATACATATGTAACAAACCTGCACATGTACCCTAGAACTTAAAGTATAATAAAAAAAAAATAGTTAAAATCAAACTAAAAGTTACAAAACTATGAGGACTAGTGATTTCACTCTCTTAACTAAAATTCATTCTCCAGATTATATACAAGTATCTTAATTTCCCTAAATGAAGATTGTTTTCCATGCTAAGCAGAAAAGTCGTATTATTATAAGATTTACTTTTAAAGTAAAAGCATTAGCAATAGTTTTATAATTCAAACAAGAATAATCAACCAGATATATTTACTTTCTTTCCAATTTTTTATAAGATACCTACCCACATGCTTAGGATACTATCTTCCCAAAAGTCTGAAATAGTAGAAATAGTAAGTATCTTACAAACCACAAAATCTTTTCATTCATTCTTATATTAGTTATAGGTTAGTTCATTCAGAGATACAGCTTTGCAATAACTCTTTGCATAATGGTAGAATTATAGGATCACAGACAAAATCATTGGCTTCTGTAGTCTCTTTATAGGAGGGAATAAACTACTATGTGCCAAATTGACTAAGATCATTTTGACATTTATCTTGCAGTTCTCTATAATGTTTCATAATTGAAAGTTAAATGCACATTAATATTTTCATGGGAGACCTATCATAGATTATTAAAATGTATTTACAGAGAGATCATTATTTACTTTAACAGTCAGTATGAATGTCTTCGTTTTTTTTCTAAAAGCAAGATCATCTGTGATATTTTCTTCCTTTTGTATGATTCTCTACTTCTTATTCAAGACCTGTGATTAAGTTGTGTGTGTATTGTCTGTAAAATGAAACCAAAAAAGTACGTCCTAAACATCGTTAAGAATATGGTACACTAAAA
>NW_016889818.1:0-216 GCF_001698545.2 Rhinopithecus bieti | reverse complement strand
AATTACTACATATATACAATAAAATTTCCCCATCAAGATATATGATATATTTTATTTATATTTATAGCTGTAATTTGCAACCAGAGCTTGGTATATGATATATATGCCTTTATTAAAATCTTTTAATTTAATAAATTATTGTTTTCTCTTAGATCTACAACAATTTTCTCCTATCATTGATTATCTGCCGGGAACCCATAACAAATTACTTAAAAC
>NW_016889817.1:0-923 GCF_001698545.2 Rhinopithecus bieti | reverse complement strand
GGCCATCTAGTCCTCCCAGGTCTAGATAAGACTCCTGCCCAAACTCCCCCCACCAATCCATTCCGATGGAGGTTCTACCTTACCGAGACCTGGACCCAGGGAGATCGCATGAGCTCCCTCACCATAGCCACAGTAGACTGCCAGCCTCAAGGGTGCCAAAGCCAAGAAACCCTTAATATCTCCTCCTTCCAGAGTATGCTCCAGAAGTACCCCTCTCTGTACCCAGTCATTTGTTTCACATATGATCAGATGAACAATGCCTGTCGATCCACTTAGGTTGAAACCAGTGGAGGCTGCCCTTATCACTACTGCACCATGCACAAGACCATTCTGGATACCAAAGAAATCCTGTGGTAGCAGCCCACTTCCTCTGTGTGACTGACTAGGAGTGACAAGTATGACAAGTCTATATTCTTCCTCACCATCCCTGACCCTTGGGACTTGAGGTGGGTGTCAAGGGTTGAGGCCCGCCTTTACCAAGGGGTCCATGACTCTTATCCTGTGGCCCAACTCAGGATCTTTAGGGCCTACATCAGGGTCATAAGCAGCCTTGTCAGCCTGGCCTCTGACACCAAACAACAGGAGAAACCCATCTCAGCTATAGCCAACCCAGGCAGCAAGCTCCAGGACAGCAGCAACCCTTTTCCTGGCTAACCTTAGTCAGGGAAGGGGCTAAAGTAGTACACATGGCTGGGGTACACAACATCTCTCGTTGTTTCCTGTGTGTAGCCTTGAATAAGCTCCCACTGGTTGTGGTACCCTTACCCAGCCCTTTTAACTCCTCTAACCTAACCTCCTCCTTTCCCCTTCCCGGCCGAACCCTGGGAGAGGCCCCTTGTTCCAAGACCTGCTTAGGCAACAACTCCCCTTTTGCTACTCCACCCCAATGCCTCCTGGTGCAACCAGACCAGATCTGCACCTCC
>NW_016889816.1:0-208 GCF_001698545.2 Rhinopithecus bieti | reverse complement strand
GGCCAGGCGCGGTGGCTCAAGCCTGTAATCCCAGCACTTTGGGAGGCCGAGAAGGGCGGATCACGAGGTCAGGAGATCGAGACCATCCTGGCTAACATGGTGAAACCCCGTCTCTACTAAAAAATACAAAAAAACTAGCCGGGCGAGGTGGCGGGCGCCTGTAGTCCCAGCTACTCGGGAGGCTGAGGCAGGAGAATGGCGTAAACCC
>NW_016889815.1:0-207 GCF_001698545.2 Rhinopithecus bieti | reverse complement strand
CAGGAATGTAAAGTGCCTAAGTATACTTTTTTTTTGAGTGGAAATTTTGCATTTTGGCCAAAATATGTTGAAGTTTGAATTCGTTTGGGCCCTACATTGTATGTAGCTGCATGTAGTAGGTCTTTAAAACTTTACAAAACCTCTGTAAAATACTGCTTTTCTTTTATTTAAACATACTCTTGGACTGAACACTGTGACTCACATCTG
>NW_016889814.1:0-1546 GCF_001698545.2 Rhinopithecus bieti | reverse complement strand
CATCAAAGTGTTGGCGTCAGTTCTTATGAATTGTGTTCATTGCATTCCAATAAATGAGTTTCACGATGGTTGGGAGAAAGAGAAAATAATGTTTCTTTAAATATTTCTCACCTTCAATGAACATTGTCCACTTTTGTAAGCCACAAAATATTTTGTATATTATCAATGCATATACTATATTTGTGCTCTAGTTATCCTTTGTTGCATAACGGCTTACATCAAAACATAATGGCTGAAGCCAAAATTTATCATTATTTCACTTCAAAATTCTAAGGCTCAGGAATTCAGAGAGGGGCAGTAAGGCTTGCTTTTGCTCCATTATATCAGATGAATTCGCTGAGGTGGCTCTAATGGTTCAGTCTGAACCAACGGGATGTTGGCTTGTCTGTGCCTCCCCTGATCTCTTTCCACAGTCTCTCGACTAGCTAGCCTGGCTGCCTCTGGGCGATCAGAGTTCTTATATAGCAGCTCAGGTTTATATGAGACCATAGTAAAAGCACCAGTCTTCTTAGATTATAGATCTAGACCAGTATATAGCATCACTTTTGCAGGATTCCATTGGTAAAAGCAACCATAGGCCAGAGTATGCTCCAAGGGAGGGAAAAGAAAATCTCTCAAAGACAGGAGCCCAAACGATGTGCAGTCATTTTAATCCACCATAGCCATCCCTCTGGACAGAAAATATTTACATTCTATTCGAGTGAAAAAAAAAATGCATTCACCCTCTTCCAAGACTGCCAAAGTCTTATCCTCTTATGATAATAACATGAACATTCAAGACCTTGTCATCTTAATTAGGTCCAGGTACAGAAGAGACTCCTCAGATGCTGTTCCTTGAGCTTTATTCCTTGCAATCAGAATACAAGTCATCTGCTCTCATCACTTCTGGCATAACACTATTGAGATAAGATAGGATAGCCTTAATAGGCAATTCTATTTAAAAGGAGGAATAGTCCACATCAATTCTAAAATTCAACTGGGCAAGTTTCCAGATCCTTGGTTAGGGCCCAGTGTCATTGCTGAAACACCAGTTGGTCCTCTGGGATCTTAGTTCAGCCTTCTGAGCCATCCTATATTTCTCAAAATAAATGGCCCACGTTTGTATCTGAATAGCTTTCTTGGTGTGCTTCCTGTGAGCAGAAGGTTGAGAGTACCAAAGATTATTCTCATTCTGAACTGTTTCTGTTCCTTTTGGTCCAAGTTCATGGTGCTTCTAATAGTACAAATTTGTTATTAATTAAATTCTATTTCTTTCTCTGCTTCTTTCTTTCTCCCTCTTCCTCCCTCCCTTCCTCTCCCCAACCCCTTGCTTATGATTCTTATTGGGTGGTCACTCCATTAGACAAAAGCCACATCTTCCTTTCTTTCCAAGACAGGTCTTTATTTATCTTGGACCACTTATGAGGATGATGCCAGACTACATTTTAAGATTCTTAGAAGTTCTGCTGCCTAGCAAAGAGGATTTGTGAGGGATGCTCTGAAGGTGCTTCTGAGGTCCTAAGAAAACCTTTATAGCTACACCCTTTACTTCATTTTATCCTGAGAC
>NW_016889813.1:0-206 GCF_001698545.2 Rhinopithecus bieti | reverse complement strand
CTTTTATGATAGCAAATCTCCTCCCTTGATAATAATCCGTTAATCAATTAATCCATTAATCCATAAGTGTGTTCATCCATTCATGAAGGCAAAGCCCTCATGACCCTGTCCCCTTTTAAAGGGCTCATTTTTTAAGTTTGTTTAATTGGGGATTAAATTTACCTTTAGTTTCCCCCCTTTTCTTTTTTTTTTTTTTTTTTTTTTTT
>NW_016889812.1:0-207 GCF_001698545.2 Rhinopithecus bieti | reverse complement strand
TTCCAGTAACCCCTCCTTCCTGAGACAAGGGATGGTAATGGTTCTAACTGGTTGCTAGCCCTGGAGTATTGCAACATCCCTATGGTTTCCCTGCCCCTGTATATAGTCCCTTCATTCCACTCTCCTCAGTTATCTCTTACCCATGCTACTACTGCCAGGATCCTGACTGATAAAGTCATGTTCCTTATTAAAAGGAAGACGGAAAGA
>NW_016889811.1:0-206 GCF_001698545.2 Rhinopithecus bieti | reverse complement strand
AAAAAAAACAAACAGGGAGATAATGGAGAGTGTCCTTAAATATCAATTAATACTTTAGGTTTTATTTTGTTGGCCATAAGCCAAATAGGTATAAGTCACAAAATGTTCAAAGAATATGTGAGAGTCTGAGGATTTCTATTGTTGAAGACAAAATGCATAAGTGAAAGATCTGTTCCTGAAAGTGAAAAGGTACAAGACTTCATGAA
>NW_016889810.1:0-201 GCF_001698545.2 Rhinopithecus bieti | reverse complement strand
CCTTCCTTCCTTCCTTCCTTCTCTTTCCTTCCTTCCTTCTCTCTCTCCCTCCTCCCTCCCTTCCTTCCTTCCTCCCTCCCTTCCTTCCTTCTCTCTCTCCTTTCTTCCTTCCTCCCTCCCTCCCTTCTCTCTCTCCTTTCTCCCTTCCTCCCTCCCCTTCCCTTCCTTCCTCCCTTCCTTCCTTCTCTCTCTCCTTCCTCC
>NW_016889809.1:0-2264 GCF_001698545.2 Rhinopithecus bieti | reverse complement strand
AATTATCCCAGCACTATTTGTTAAATAGGGTGTCCTTTCTCCACTTATGTTTTGTTTGCTTTGTTGAAGATCAGTTGGCTGTAAGTATTTCAGTTTATTTCTGGGTTCTCTATTCTGTTCCATTGGTCTATGTGCCTATTTTATACCAGTACCATGCTGTTTTGGTGACTATGGCCTTATAGTGTAGTTTGAAATCAGGTAGTATGATGCCTCCAGATTTGTTCTTTTGCTTAGTCTTGCTATGGCTATGTGGGCTCTTTTTTGCTTCCATGTGAATTTTAGAATTTTTTTTTCTAATTTTGTGAGGAATGATGGTGTATTTTGATGGAGATTGCATTGAATTTGTAGATTACTTTTGGCAGTATGGTAATTTTCACAATACTGATTCTACCTATCCATGAGTATGGGATGTGTTTCCATTTGTTTGTGTCGTCTATGATTTCTTTCAGAAGAAACATTTTAAATAACACTATGGCTTATGGAGGTGTCATTGAATAGGCAGGCTCATGACCTTCTTATGTGTTGGTGGGGATATGATTTGCTTGGAAAGCAATTTAATACTAAATTTAAAGAGCTTTAAAATGTTTCTATCCTTTGATCCACCCATTTCACTTCAAGAAATCTGCACTAAGAAGGTACATTTAGATAGACAAAGATTTTGTTCAAACAATGTTCATTTCTGTGTATTAAATTTCTGTGGTGGAACTGGAGGCCATCACCCTTAGCAAACTAATGCAGGAACAGAAAACCAAATACCACATGTTCTCACTTATAAGTGGGAGCTAAATGATGACAACACATGGACACAAAGAGGGGAACAACAGACACTGGGGCCTACTTGAGGGTGGAGGGTTGGGGAGGGAGAGGATCAGAAAAGGTAACTACTGAGTACTAGGCTTAGTACCTGGGTGATGAAATAATCTGTACAACCAACTCCTATGACACAAGTTTACCCATATAACAAACCCACATATGTACCCCTGAACCTAAAATAAAAGTAAAAGAAATTAAGCTGCTTTTATATACAAATTGTCCATTTACCATGCCCCTCCTTAAGTGGGAGCGACCCCACAGCACTAAAACTTCTTCTCTTGAGAAGCTGAACTGAGTAATACTAAAAGCCAATTAGATAAGCTGATACTTCAATAAAAGTTTCACTGCAGGCTACCAGGAAAATGCCTTATTTCTTTTAGCAGTAGACAATCCCTGCTAAAGAGGCCCCAGGCTATAGATGTGAGGGCAAGAGCCAGGAATGTGAGAGCCCTGTGCTACCAGCATACTCTGACGGATGGAGCTCCAAAGCACTGTGGGATGATAATAAATAACTTTCATAAGTACTTTTCTTGTGTTAACTCTTTTAATCCTCAAATTACCCTAGGAAGTAGGTACTGTTATTGTCTCCATTTTAAGATGAGGCTAAAACCAAGAGATGTGAAGTGACTTGCCAACATCACACATCTATTCAGCCTTAGGCACTCCATCCCCAGAGTCACTGTTCTTAACCATTTTCCTTCCTACATTTTATGCCAAATAGCATAAGAGAAATAATGCAAGTTTTGGATTTGGAAGGATATGGTTTGGAATTTCACTTCATGGCTCTGTGACCTGGTGCAAGTTACTCTGCCTCTCTGAGCTTCTATTTTCTCATCTTTAAAATGGGAGATATTTAAGATCCCTATATCATAGGATTGTTGTGAAGATAAAATGAAATCACATATTTGCTTATGAAATAAATGTTAGTTCTCCTTCCCATCACTGCTCCTACTTAAATTACCCAGCACAGCCCCATTGAAGCAACCTATCAAGGTTTCCAGATGGGAGCCTTGTATTGTTTGCCCAGGGGAGTCAGGCTAAGGTTAGATCACCATTCTCCACACATAAGGCATAATCCATAGAATTTGTGTCTGGAATGAGAAATGTTACATGGCAATCACACTGACTCTTGACTGATCGCCACTCTCTCAGCCCACACTCCAGTTGCTTTTCTAGATCTTTCTATTTGGCAGTGAGAAGCTTGTCAGTCCTCTGAGCCAAAGCTAAGCCATCATATCCCCTGTGACCTGCACATACACATCCAGATGGCTGGTTGCTGCCTTAACTGACGACATTCCACCACAAAAGAAGTGAAAATGGCCTCTTCCTGCCTTAACTGATGACATTACCTTGTGAAATTCCTTTTCCTAACTCATCCTGGCTCAAAAGCTCCCCACTGAGCACCTTGTGACCCCCCAACCCTGCCCACCAGAGAACAACCCCCTTTGACT
>NW_016889808.1:0-222 GCF_001698545.2 Rhinopithecus bieti | reverse complement strand
ATCATGAGGTCAGGAGTTCGAGACCAGTCTGGCCAACATAGTGAAACCCCGTCTCTCCTAAAATAAAAAAAAATTAGCCAGGCGTGGTGGTGGGCGCCTGTAATCCCAGCTACTCGGGAGGCTGAGGCAGGAGAATCACTTGAACCTGGGAGAGGAAGGCTGCAATGAGCCGAGATCATGCCATTGCACTCCAGCCTGGGCGACAGTGCGAGACTCCGTCTC
>NW_016889807.1:0-218 GCF_001698545.2 Rhinopithecus bieti | reverse complement strand
GATTTTTGTCTCTTTATCCAATTATGGAGTCTGTGTCTTTTAACTGGTGCATTTAGTCCATTTACATTTAAGGTTAATATTGTTATGTGTGAATTTGATCCTGTCATTATGATGTTAGCTGGATATTTTGCTCATTAGTTGATGGAGTTTCTTCCTAGCATCAACAGTCTTATTTGGCATGTTTTGCAGTGGCTGGTACCAGTTGTTCCTTTCCACGT
>NW_016889806.1:0-219 GCF_001698545.2 Rhinopithecus bieti | reverse complement strand
TGGAGAACTTTTCCATCTAGCACTCTGCGTGTAGCTCAAGGATTGTAAACACACCAATTAGCACTCTGTGTCTAGCTCAGGGTTTGTGAATACACCAATCAGTACTCTGTATCTAGCTAACCTAGTGGGGACTTGGAGAACTTTTATGTCTAGCTAGAGGATAGTAAATGCACCAATCAGCACTCTGTCAAAACAGACCAATCAGCTCTCTGTAAAATA
>NW_016889805.1:0-216 GCF_001698545.2 Rhinopithecus bieti | reverse complement strand
GTGGTTTCAACGAATATAGTGTTACCAAACTACTCCACAAAAGAAAGGTGTATCTCCATTAGATGAATTCACACATCACAAGGAACTCTCTCAGAAAGTTTCTTGGTAGTTTTATCTGAGGATATTTCCTTTTCACCATAGGCCTCAATGCACTCCGAAATATCCCATTGCAGATTCCAAGAAAACAGTGTTAGCAAACTGCTCTATGAAAAGAAA
>NW_016889804.1:0-222 GCF_001698545.2 Rhinopithecus bieti | reverse complement strand
TGGAAGCTCCGCCTCCCGGGTTCTCGCCATTCTCCTTTCTCAGCCTCCAGAGTAGCTGGGACTACAGGCGCCGCCACGTCGCCCGGCTAGTTTTTTGTAGTTTTAGTAGAGACGGGGTTTCACCGTGTTAGCCAGGATGGTCTCGATCTCCTGACCTCGTGATCCGCCCGTCTCGGCCTCCCAAAGTGCTGGGATTACAGGCTTGAGCCACCGCGCCCGGCC
>NW_016889803.1:0-1096 GCF_001698545.2 Rhinopithecus bieti | reverse complement strand
GACACAATTATAAATGTAAATAATGGATAATTGATAATTAAGGAATTATTAATTTTCAGATATGACAATAATATGGTTATTTATAAAAGAGTTTTATCTTTTAGGTCAATTACTTACCTAATTAACCTAAATATTAATGAATGAAATATATATAATATCTGGGATTTATTTCAAAATAATACAGGACTGTAAGGAATGGATAAAGGTGTGGACAGGGCAGGATGGCCCATGGGTTGTTGGTGGGGCTAGTGATATGTACATGGGCATTCATGATACTATTCTGTCTACTTTTATGTATGTTTTAAGTATTCAATTATAAAAGCTTAAAACACAACATGACCGGGCCAGGTGTGGTGGCTCATGCCTGCAATCCCAGCACTTTGGGAGGCCGAGGCAGGCAGATCACAAAGTCAGGAGATTGAGACCATCCTGGCTAACCCAGTGAAACCCCATCTCTACTAAAATACAAAAAATTAGCCAGGCGTGGTGGCGGTCACCCATAGTCCCAGCTACTCGGGAGGCTGAGGCAGGAGAATGGCGTGAATCTGGGAGATGGAGCTTGCAGTGAGCTGAGATCGCGCCACTGCATTCCAGCCTGGGTGACAGAGCGAGACTCTGTCTCCAGAAAAAATAAAATAAAATTAAAAAAAATAACATCACCACACTTTGTTATTTATACAGAATATTTTACAAATATGCATATATTTTAAAAGAAATTAAAGACTGATTTTGATATTTTAAAATTCTCCTGACTTAAACATTCTCCTGAGTTAGAGTTAAAACTAGATTTTAGAGGAGGAGGGGATACACTGAGATTAACTTCATGTCCAATACCTGTGCCTAGGATGAATATCTTCTTAAGAATGGGCTGCCAACTCAGTGGAAGTTATAGTTTTGCTGTCAGTATTTTACACTTCTGAATACCCGTTCAAATGTTCACTGTTCCTTTGCCATATGGTGTTAAAAAAGTAGATACCTCATTACTATTTTTTAAAATGCATCAAATGCTTTCCCTGTGGTTATGAAGTTGAGCCTGTATTTGCAAGGCAGTACTACCTCACAAATGTCAATACAAGTATTTTGGATAGTAACAAAA
>NW_016889801.1:0-435 GCF_001698545.2 Rhinopithecus bieti | reverse complement strand
GTAACACATCCCCACAACAGAGGTCAATGCAGCTTTTTTAAAACTGAGGAAGGGGCCGGGTGCACTTGCTCACGCCTGTAATCCCAGCATTTTGGGAGGCCAAGGCGGGTGGATCATGAGGTTAGGAGAACGAGACCATCCTGGCTAACACAGTGAAACCCCTCTCTACGAAAATACAAAATTAGCCAGGCATGGTGGCATGCACCTGTTAATCCCAGCTACTCAGGAGGCTGAGGCAGGAGAATCACTTGAACCCAGGAGGCAGAGGTCGTAGTGAGCCAAGATCGTACCACTGCACTCCAGCCTGGGTGACAGAGCGAGACTCCATGTTAAAAGAGACCAAAAAAAAAAAAAAAAAAAAAAAAAAAAAAAAAAAAAAAAAAAAAACTGAGGAAGAGCTTTATGAACCGATTGATTTCTAAACATACTCAAGTG
>NW_016889800.1:0-1118 GCF_001698545.2 Rhinopithecus bieti | reverse complement strand
CCCTGGAAAGGAACTCACCCCTGAGCACAAAGGCAATGTTGGGCGTGCTGGTAAAGGACCACTAAAATCCAGCAGCCAGGACCCCTTTCTTTGTGGCCAAGAAAGGTGGGAAAACAGGTGCAGGACTGCTACATAGGTGAGCATAACTAATCCGATAAGCAGAGGTCCATAGGTGGTTACGCACCCTGGAAAGGAATAAGCATCATGACCATAGAGGACGCTCTAGGACTAATGCTCATCGGAAAATGACTAGGGGTGCTGGCATCCCTATGTTCTTTTTTCAGATGAGAAACGTTCTCTCAAGACAAAAAATGCCCCTAAGAGGTATTCTGGAGAATTAGGACCAATTCGACCCTCAGACACTGAGAAAGAAATGACTTATATTCTTCTGCAGTACCGCCTGGCCATGATATCCTCTTCAAGAGGGAGAAACCTGGCCTCCTGAGGGAAGTATAAATTATAATATCATCTTACAACTAGACGTCTTTTGCAGAAAAGAAGGCAAATGGAGTGAAATGCCATAAGTACAAGCTTTCTTTTCTTTAAGAGACAACTCACAATTATGTAAAAGTGTGATTTATGCCCTACAGGAAGCCCTCAGTGTCTACCTCCCTACCCCAGTGCCCCCCTGACTCCTTCCCCAACTAATAAGGACCCCCCTTCAACACATTCAGTCCAAAAGAAGACAGACAAAGGGGTAAACAATGAACCTAAGAGTGCCAATATTCTCCGATTATGGCCCCTCCAAGCAATGGAAAGAGGAGAATTCGGCCCAGCCAGAGTGCATGTACTGTTTTCTCTCTCAGACTTAAAACAAATTAAAATAGACCTAGGTAAATTCTCATATAACCCTGATGGACTCCTTTCCTTCCTAGGCATGGTTAGGTACTTCCGCCTTTGGATACCTAGTTTTCCATCCTGATTAAACCATTATGTAAACTCACAAAAGCAAACTTAGCTGACCCCATAGATTCTAAATCCTTTCCCCATTCCTCTTTCCATTCCTGAAAACAGCCCTAGAAGCTGCCCCACACTAGTTCTCCCTAACTCATCAACCCTTTTCATTACACACAGCCAAAGTGCAGGGCTGTGTGGTCCGAGTTCTTACACAAGAGCCA
>NW_016889799.1:0-220 GCF_001698545.2 Rhinopithecus bieti | reverse complement strand
ACAACCATCTGATCTTTGACAAACCTGACAAAACAAGCAATGGGGAAAGGATTCCCTATTTAATAAATGGTATTGGAAAACTGGCTAGCCATATGCAGAAAACTGAAATTGGACCCCTTCCTTACATCTTATACAAAACTTAACTCAACATGGATTAAAGATTTAAATGTAAAATCTAAAACCACAAAACCTAGAAGAAAACCTAGGCAATCCCATTCAG
>NW_016889798.1:0-216 GCF_001698545.2 Rhinopithecus bieti | reverse complement strand
AAGATCATGCATTCAGTCACTGGCTCTTGCTTTTTTCATTTGTAAAGGTCATGTTTCCCTGTTTGCTATTGTTTCTGTTGGATGTCCATATATGGTTTCAAATGAAGGATTATTTATTCCAGTCTTCACAGTTTGGCTTTTTTTGGTTGTTCTAGAGTATGTTTGCTTAGAAGCTTTTTTTTTTTTTTTTTTTTTTGTGTTTTTTTTGTTTAGATG
>NW_016889797.1:0-215 GCF_001698545.2 Rhinopithecus bieti | reverse complement strand
CAAGTACAGCCCCTACCAGCTTGCTGCTGCCTGGAGGGAAGACAGCAGGAACCCACAGAAGAAAAGGCCTCGGCCGGGCGCAGTGGCTCACACCTGTAATCCCAGCACTCTGGGAGGCAGGCAGATCACTTGAGGTCTGGAGTTCAAGATCACCCCGGCCAACATGGCAAAACCCCATCTCTGCTAAAATACAAAATTAGCCACGTGTGGTGGCA
>NW_016889796.1:0-1153 GCF_001698545.2 Rhinopithecus bieti | reverse complement strand
AAACAGTTTATATGCCATTTCCTCTCCTTTCTTATCTTAACTGATTTAAAAGGCAAATATATAAAATAATATGTATATAATGTATTGTTGGGCCTATAACATAAAGACATGTAATATATTTAAGTAAGACCATAGAAGAAGTAAGTAGAGGCAAGGCTACATTAGGCAAAGGAGAAAACTCAAGATGAATACTTGAATCCATAGAAACAAATGAAGAGAACCAGAAATGTATTGATTTTAGGGTTACAAATAAATTTCAGCAAGCAGGCCAATTTGCAAATATAGAATTGATATGGTTTGGATTTGTGTCCCTGCCCAAATCTCATGTCAAACTGTAATCCTCAGTATTGAAGGAGAGTCCTGGTGGGAGGTGACTAGATCATGGGGCAGACTTCCCCTTGTTGTTCTCATAATAGTGAGTGAGTTCTCACAAGATCTGGTTGTTTAAAAGTGTGTAACATCTCCCCTTCACTCTCTCCCCCCTTCTCCAGCCATGTAAGACATACTTCCTTCCTCTTTGCCTTCTGCCATGACTGTAAGTTTCCTGAGGCCTCCTGAGCCATGCTTCCTGTACAGCCTGCAGAACTGTGAGTCAATTAAACCTCTTCTCATTATAAATTGCCCAGTCTCAGGTAGTTCTTTATAGCAATGCAAGCATGGACAAATACAGGAATCTATGAATAATAAGGATCCACTGTATGTAGGAGTAACATTTCTACATATCACTAGAATTAAGTTAGCATAAGTCTGAAGCTGATTCTGTTAAGTTAAATGGTCTATTCTCCCTTCATTTTGTTAGTTTTGCTTTGTGTATTTTGTCGCTTTGTTATAAGTTGCATCTATGTTTACAGGTGTTATATCTTCCTCATGTACTGATCTTTTATTATTATAAAATGTCTCTCCTTATTTCTAGTAACAGTTTTGTTTTAAAGTATATTTTGTCTTACAGTAATATAGCCACTCCAGTTCAACCATTGTGGAAGACAGTGTGGCGATTCCTCAAGGATCTAGAACTGGAAATACCATTCGACCCAGAAACCCCATTACATTGCATATACCCAAAGTGGAGACTGTGGCAAAAGGCAATTGGTAGGAGAATAATAGATTCATTGGAGATACAGGCTTAACTGTAAACTGGCTAGTTTACTGGACA
>NW_016889795.1:0-470 GCF_001698545.2 Rhinopithecus bieti | reverse complement strand
AAAACTTAATGTAATGGCTTAAGGGGAAAAAAGTTGCTGTAAAGCTTACAGATCTGTGGAATTTTTTTTTTAGAGGGGTGAAGTGGGTCTTTTATATTAAAAAAATGCCAGACTTGTGTCTAACAGGTTTTAATAAAAGTGTTTCTTTGGTCTTGTTTTGATTATTTCATTGTCTGCCACCTAGTTTTCTTTGCAAGTTGATATATGCAGAGTGTCAGAGAACAAAATAATGATTTTTTTTAAACTGCTCTTTAACATTTAAAAGATGAGTCTGCCAAAAGGAAGGCCTTAACTATTTTCTAGTCTAGGATTTCATTAGTTGGCAGTTAAACATCTTATTTTAATTTCCATTTTATATCACTAAGACAAATAGTATTGCTTTTCTTCTTTTCTAGAAAGAAGAAAATATTAAGAATTAATCATCACTATTAGAATTGCATCATATGTAATGGGCATAATTTTCTTTTCTA
>NW_016889794.1:0-1549 GCF_001698545.2 Rhinopithecus bieti | reverse complement strand
ACATTTGAAAAAATCTTAAATTCGCAGCTAAGATTGTCAGTTTTCATGAAGATTCAGAAGATGTGGAAGGATTGGGAAAGACCAATTTATGGCCAAGAAAGCTCTAAATTTAGTCTTTTCTGAGGATAATCAACTAGAGTGCTCTGCACAAAGTTCATCCTCAGCAAGACCCTATTTTATTAAAAAATAAAAGAAAAAAATCTGAAGGAGAGAAAAAATCTTAATGGTGAGGTTACAAAAAACTGTATATATTACATTGAGCTCTCAGGCTTGTTTCTCTAAACTGGCTCTTTGTGGTACCTGCAGGCATTTTCAATAATTGTTGTAAATTATTTCTGGTATATCCAATGTCAGGGAAACATTTTGCTGAGGAGTAATTTTGATTGTGTATTTGAGAGACAAAAGCATTGCAACGTTTTGTTCTGGCTGCATACTTTTGGGTTCAACTTTTAAAGCATCATGTCTGTCAGTCTACCTTACAATCGGTTATTTAACTGTCATATTAGGGAAGGTAAGTGTGCATTCTCCAAATTTGTCACTAGATGGAAGAAGAGAACTTTCATTAGCTTCTAGTATAGGCATTTTACGTGGTAAAATTTCAATATAGGTAGCAATTAGATTCCATTAGAGAAATGGATTTGGTGAGATTCTATTGTAGCTGCTTGCAGCCACTGGCAAATTTTGTTTGTCTTCAAAATGTTTAGAACATCCCTCAATGAATGGAGCTAGAGAAATTTGTAGCGCCTTCTCTCTATGGTTGCAAGGTTATGCTGAGGAGTGGCCATTGCTGTTGAACAAGTTTATCAGTCTGGAGGTCTTGCGGATATACATCAGTCCATCTATCTTTGGCCCTGGATCTTTTGTGGGTAGCTCTCTTCCATTCCTCTGAGCAGATTGTAGCTTGATCAGGAGCATAGTCAAACTGACAACACTTCCTTCTCAAAGATACAGATTAAATTTTGCACTGGTATGTGCCTATCTCTTTAAGATTGTAAATTTGTTTTTTTGTAACCCCAGTCATTTGACTATTTCATAGTGTTTAAACCTGTCTTTCAGCTGCTCATATCTAGACACCGTGACCCTTTCTGTCTTGATGTCCCTCCAATATCTTTGATCAGATTTAAAAAATATTGTGTACATAATCTAGTTTTCTCTTAATGAAAGGATTTATGGAAATTACACAGACTGCCATGGCCATATGACTCTAATTTGTTCAAATATGCCTTGCATATACACACATCTTTGTATACCAAGTAGGTTGTAATTATATGTTGCATCAATTTTAGCATTGAATACTTAACAATAAATACTATTATGTATTGTAATATTATGTAATGCATCTTTTGAATTTTCTAACATATTAAATTCAATACTTTTAAAATTTGTTTTCTTCTATTTTGTTATTTTATAGTGATCAGAACGCAACATGAGAACTGCAATCTTGACAAACATTAAGTTTACATTATTGTTGACTATAGGGATGTTATACAGCAGATTGCTAAATATTTTATATTTATTAATTTTTTATTTGTATTTATATTTTATTTAT
>NW_016889793.1:0-469 GCF_001698545.2 Rhinopithecus bieti | reverse complement strand
ATCCTGAGACTTTGCTGAAGTTGCTTATCAGCTTAAGGAGATTTTGGACTGAGTGGTGGGGTTTTAAAATATATGATCATGTCATCTACAAACAGAGACAATTTGACTTCCCCATTTCCTATTTGAATACTCTTTATTTCTTTCTCTTACCTGATTGCCCTGGTCAGAACTTCCAATACTATGTTCAATAGGAGTGTTGAGAGAGGGCATCCTTGTCTCATGCTGGTTTTCAGCGGAAATGCTTCCATTTTTTGCCCATTCAGTATGATATTGGCTGTGGGTTTGTCGTAAATAGCTCTTATTATTTTGATCTATGTTTCATTGATACCTAGTTTATGGAGAGTTTTAGCATGAAGGGGTGTTGAATTTTGTCAAAGGCCTTTTCTGCATCTATTGAGATAATCTTGTGGTTTTGACATTTGTTCTGTTTATGTGGTAGATTATATTTATTGATTTGCATTGTTGAACC
>NW_016889792.1:0-224 GCF_001698545.2 Rhinopithecus bieti | reverse complement strand
GTTTGGATATACTGTATTTTGTTGATCATATTTAGTGTTTGGGTATACCGTATTTTGTTGATCCACATTCATCTGCTGATGGACACTCGGGTTGTTTCCTACCTTTTCACTCTTGGGAATGATACTACTGTGAACACTGCTGTACAAATATCTGTTTTAGTTCCTCCTTTCAGTTCTTTTGGGAATATACCTAGGAGTGGAATTGCTGAATCAGATAGTAATTC
>NW_016889791.1:0-471 GCF_001698545.2 Rhinopithecus bieti | reverse complement strand
AGTCTCACTCTGTCGCACAGCCTGTATTGTAGTGGTGTGATTAGTTGACTCCAACCTTTGCCTCCCAGGTTCAGGTGATTCTCATGCCTCAGCCTCCTGAGTGCCTGAGATGATCGGAATGCATTACCATGCCCAGCTATTTTTTGTTTGTTTGTTTTTTGTTTTTTGTTTTGTTTTTTTTTTTTTTTTGAGACGGAGTCTTGCTCTGCCGCCCAGGCTGGAGTGCAGTGGCCGGCTCTCAGCTCACTGCAAGCTCCGCCTCCCGGGTTCACGCCATTCTCCTGTCTCAGCCTCCCGAGTAGCTGGGACTACAGGCGCCCGCCTCGTCGCCCGGCTAGTTTTTTGTATTTTTTAGTAGAGACGGGGTTTCACCATATTAGCCAGGATGGTCTCGATCTCCTGACCTCGTGATCCGCCCGTCTCGGCCTCCCAAAGTGCTGGGATTACAGGCTTGAGCCACCGCGCCCGGCC
>NW_016889790.1:0-920 GCF_001698545.2 Rhinopithecus bieti | reverse complement strand
TGCAGCTGAGGGTCCTGACTGTTAGAAGAAAAACTAACGAACAGAAAGGAATAGCATCACATCAGCAAAAGAACATCCACACCAAAACCCCATCTGTAGGTGACCACCATCAAAGACTAAAGGTAGATAAAACCACAAACATGGGGAGAAACCAGAGCAGAAAACGAAAATTCTAAAATCAGAGAGCCTTTTCTCCTCCAAAGGATCACAGGTCCTCACCAGCATTGGAACAAAGCTGGATGGAGAATGACTTTGACGAGTTGGCAGACGTAAGCTTCAGAAAATCAGTAATAACAAATTTCTCTGAGTTAAAGGAGGATGTTCGAATACATTGCAAAGAAACTAAAACCTTGAAAAAAGATTAGACAAATGTCTAACTAAAATAAACAGCATGGAGAAGACCTTAAATGACCTGATGGAGCTGAAAACCACAGCATGAGAACTACATGATGCGTGCACAAGCTTCAGTAGTTGATTCGATCAACTGGAAGAAAGGGTGTCAGTGATTGAAGATCAAACGAATGAAATGAAGCAAGAAGTTTAGAGAAAAAAGAGTAAAAGAAACGAACAAATCCTCCAAGAAATATGGGACTATATGAAAAGACCAAATCTACGTCTGACTGGTGTACCTGAAAGTGACAGGGAGAATGGAACCAAGTTGGGAAACACTCTTCAGGATGTTATCCGGGAGAACTTCCCCAACATAGCAAGGCAGGCCAACATACAAATTCAGGAAATACAGAGAACACCACAAAGATACTCCTCGAGAAGAACAACCCGAAGACACATAATTGTCAGATTCACCAAGGTTGAAATGAAGGAAAAAATGTTAAGGGCAGCCAGAGAGAAAGGTCAGGTTACCCACAAAGGGAAACCCATCAGACTAACAGCAGATCTCTCAACAGAAACTCTACAAGCCA
>NW_016889789.1:0-216 GCF_001698545.2 Rhinopithecus bieti | reverse complement strand
TTTCTTTTCTTCTTTCCCTTTTTTTTTCTTTCCTTTCTTTCTTTCTCTTCTTTTCTTTCTTTCTCTTTCTTTCTTTCTTTCTTTCTTTCTTTCTTTCTTTCTTTCTTTCTTTCTTTCTTTCTTTCTTTTCTTTCTTTTCTTTCTTTCTTTCCTTCCTTCTTTCTTTCTTTCTTTCTTTCTTTCTTTCTTTCTTTCTTTCTTTCTTTCTTTCTTCTT
>NW_016889788.1:0-2572 GCF_001698545.2 Rhinopithecus bieti | reverse complement strand
CATAATATGTTATATAAATATATGCCACTTTTATGTGTCTGTCTTTACTATTTTGTAGTGAACATAAACAATGAAAAATGATATAGAGTATAAACACTTAAAAATTGTCTTTATTTTCCCTTGCCACACTGATTTAAAATGGCTATTTACTTGGTAAGCATTTAAGCAGAGAAATATAAAGCCTATACTAATGGCATTTAGAAGGTTACGTATTTCTTCAAGTGCATTCTATCAATTATAACCTGCTGTTGTATTGCATATATTCTGTCATATGTGAATGAATAGATGTATCTAAAGGATTATCAACATGATTGAAACTCTGCTCTGCTTCTAGCTGTTATCTCTAACATATTATCTTAATATAATAACAGTATTTTGCTTTTGATAAACACATTCAGATTTACTTTCAACCAATACTTATTGATCATTCAAAATATTATAGGTGTCATGTAAAATAAAATAAAACGTAAAATCAGACATGAATTCTCCCTTCAAGGTGCTTACAGTCAAGCAAGAGAGATGACAATTCAATACTAAAAGAGAAGGTAGAATATGATGAGTATAATAAGAAGCATAGTGAGCAAAATGTTACAATAGTTTAGAAGAAAAAATGTTTGCTTACAACTGTGAGGATCAAAGAAGGTTCTGTGAAAGATGTAGAATTTCTGCAGGTCTTTAAAGCTTTGGGCAATTAAAGACCAAACGACATATTTGGCAGACAGAAAACTGCATGGGAAAAGATGAAAAGGCACAGGAATAAAGGAAATTGCAGGGCATATTTGGAAACTAGTAGGCAGCTTTATTTAGCTAAATTATTTGATACATGTATTGTTGTAGTTGAGGTAGGTCCTGAAGGATAGACAGTTGGAGACCTTTAAATATAAGCCTAAGGAAACAGAACTCCTTACCCTAGGTAATAAGACTCACTGAAGTTTTCCAGCAGGGAGTGATATGATAGCATTTTGCTTTAGAAAGATTAATCTTTCAGAAGTATAAAAGATAGATTTGAGAGTTTGAAATAGATGAAGAAGGGAGAGGGTATGGAGGCAATTAGGGAGTTTTGTGATGGTCCATATGAGAGATATTACAGGTGTGAATTCAAGCAAAAGCAACAGAAATGAAAAGAACAAATGTGAAAATGCTTTCTGTAGGTACATCATATTGACAACAATCTTCTAAAATGCTGAACCTAGAGAACTGGGAGTATGGCAGTATCATTAATAGTGATGGAAAATACAAAATAAACTACTAGTTTTGGTAAAGAAGAGAATATGAGGTAAATTTGGTTTATTTTAAATTTGTAGTGCTGGCAAAAGATGACCTGCAAGCATGGGAAAGGTATAACTGGTGTCCAGAGAGTTTTAGGCTGTATAAATAGATGTCAAAAGTATCTGCATTTATTCACGCAATGAACATTTAATGAATACGTAATATATATGGGGTATTGAAAGTATAAAGGTAAATACTACACAGTCTCCTGCCTCAGGTAATTTTCTTGTAGGAGAGAGACTAATCAAGAATTATAATTAAATATGGAAAGTTCAATAATCATAGTTTGTATTAATGTAATTATACCAACAGGGAACCTGATATATCTTGACAGAGTCAAAGAACAAGTCTGAAAAGTAGCTGACACGTGGCCTGAGTTTTAAAGGATGAGGAAATATTTGCCAGATGGAGGCTCAATATTTTACATGGAAGTAACAAAAGAGAAAAGATATGAAGGCAGTAAACAGTGTGGTGTGTATGAAAATCTTACCAGTGTTTGCTGGAACAAAAGGAAAATGTGGGAGGTGTGAAAACAAATGTAGTTTAGGATTAATAAGTACACATTCTTGAAAACCAAAATAAGACACAGATTTATTTAAAAGTCAATGGAGAACAAATGAAAACTTTTGTATACAAGGGTGATTTGATTAGATTTGTTTTAAAAAATTAATACTGTAGAGAAATTAATTAGAGTGGGGAAGACTGTAGATGGAGAAAATAGGAGTCTACTTCCAAATTCCAAATAAAATGAGGAGGACCTTAAACGAAGATATTGATGGTATAAATAATGAAAATAGGGGACAGGTCAAAATTATATTATAGAGGGGAGATTGACTAGAGTTGATTGCTATGATATGGTGGGAAGTCACAATCATACAGTTTATAATCACTTTGTTTAAATTACTTTTTTTCTATACATCTTCCGTGTAGGTTACACAACACATCTGACTACCAATTGACCTGAATCAGCCTCTCTTGCTAAACAAATACTGTATTAGGTCTAAAAGTAATTCCTCACCATAGTTATTGTCCACATGTGTATAGCTGTGATAGAATCACAGTTTACTTTGAATTCATGAAGAAATGTTTGTAAATACCAAGTACTTTTTTCTTTCTTATTTCTTCTTTTGGTTTACTGTCATTTGCAGAACTAGGAGGGTTGGCTTTAATCAAGATTGTGCTTAATTCCCCTATTGTTCCATAGACTGAGTCTAAGTGGAATCCACTTTCAATTTTACTTGTTTTATCCAAGTCATAATTAGTTGACCTATGAATCAAAAAAGTTGGCTATGATATACAATTA
>NW_016889787.1:0-926 GCF_001698545.2 Rhinopithecus bieti | reverse complement strand
CGGAGTCTCGCTCTGTCGCCCGGGCTGGAGTGCAGTGGCCGGATCTCAGCTCACTGCAAGCTCCGCCTCCTGGGTTTACGCCATTCGCCATTCTCCTGCCTCAGCCTCCTAAGTAGCTGGGACTAGAGGCGCCCGCCACCTCACCCGGCTAGTTTTTTGTATTTTTTAGTACAGACGGGGTTTCACCGTGTTAGCCAGGATGGTCTCGATCTCCTGACCTCATGATCCACCCGTCTCGGCCTCCCAAAGTGCTAGGATTACAGGCTTGAGCCACCGCGCCCGGCCTGTAAATATTTTTTAATAGATTAACTTGATGGGGAGGTTCAGGAAAAGCTACATAGGGGAGATAATATGGAGTTCAGTCTTTTACTTGATGGGGAGGTTCAGGAAAAGCTACATAGGGGAGATAATATGGAGTTCAGTCTTTAATAGACTAACTTGATGGGGAAGGTTCAGGAAAAGCTACATAGGGGAGATAATATGGAGTTCAGTCTTTTACTTGATGGGGAGGTTCAGGAAAAGCTACATAGGGGAGATAATATGGAGTTCAGTCTTTAATAGATTAACTTGATGGGGAGGTTCAGGAAAAGCTACATAGGGGAGATAATATGGAGTTCAGTCTTTAAAGAGGATTTGGGTCAGGCGCAGTGGCTCACGCCTGTAATCCTAGCACTTTGGGAGGCTGGGGCAGGTAGATCACCTGAGGTTAGGAGTTCGAGACCAGCCTGGCCAACATGGCAAAACCCCATCTCTACTATAAATACAAAACTTAGCTGGACGTGGTGGCACATGCCTGTAATCCCAGCTACTCGAGAGGCTGAGGCAGGAGAATCTCTTGAACCAAGGTGGTGAAGGTGGCAGTGAGCCAAGATCACACCACTGCACTTCAGCCTGGATGACAGAGCGAGACTCTGTCTCAAAAAAAA
>NW_016889786.1:0-1546 GCF_001698545.2 Rhinopithecus bieti | reverse complement strand
GAGATTTTACAAGCTTGTAAAGATTTATCAGTAGCCTCTTTGCTTCTGGCATCATTACTATAACAGTAAAATTTGCATCCAGAGGTAGACATATCCAATCCATAATCTGGTTCTAGGTAGGTGGGTATATTCCAGGAAGAGTCATAGTAGCATTTTCGCTACACTTCAGATAAAGGAAATACAAATACTTGAGAAACAGCATGGTATGCTGTGCTGGGATGTTTTCAAATGAGGCAGAAGAAATGTTTCGCTATATGCTGAATGAAGAATTGCATTAAGTAGAGCTGCTCCTTTTGGTATCACAGGGCATGACGTGGTCTCCTTTGTTTTGTCCTGGGGCTTTTATTTAACTCTTGACCACAGTTATTGCATTTATCTTCCTTCAGGATTGAAGCCATTTTGAAGAATTTCAGTTTGCTCTTCCATTTTCTCATCATGTACAGAATTACTAGAGTCAAAACTGACTCCATACTGACATCTGTTTCTTGAAGACTGTCATCACCAATGCTCAAGAAAATTTTAAGCAAGCACAGGTGACCGATTCAGGAATGTCAGGGAACTGCTGTAGACAGAGTTGTAACACCTGTACATCTTTCTTTTTTAAGGCAATCTCCATTAAGTCAGGGCACAAACTGTAAGAAAGCACATGCGTTTGGATAAGCTGCATCAGACAGTTCCGGGGATAAAACAATCGTTCTGCTTTACACCTTTTCCAGAAGTCCTGTTACTGTGTCCCCAGTGACAGTATGAAAGTCAGGTGTCTGCTTCAGAGCCAAAATTTCCATACTTCTACTTCAATGTGCTTTTCTGAATCTTTCATTGCGGTTGACAAAAGTTGTTTGGATGGTGATCCCTCTGGCTGTAAACTCACTTCAATTTTCATCTCCTTAAAATTCTTCTTAACTGCTCTGAGTTCTGGGACCCAAGTCCACATCCTTGAGGTGTTTCCCAGTTTGCAAAATGGGGCACAACATGAGTTCCTGGATCTTGACTATGCTTGAGTTTTCCAAGAGCACCTACTAATGATGACACTTCACAGTTGTATGGAATCACAGCTAGAGATTTTCCACGTAGCATAAACAAATTCTCCCCATAATACCAGAGTTGACCACTGGTCCCTTGTGGTAACTCTTTTGAAGTCTGTAGTGTTTGAAATTTTATGTTCCATACAGAGAGGCATTCCTTAGAAGCTGCTAGTGGACTTCCTAGGACTGTGACGTGATCCTGATCCAGGGCAGTGAGTGCAACTCCATTTGGAGCATTACCAGACACAACAGCCTTGAGCGACAGTGATCTAACTAAGCTCTGATTTTTTTCTGGGTCAGTTGGACGTATTGGTATCAAGGTTTCATATATACAACCATCAGAGCTTAATGACATCAAAGAGATGAATTTTGATCTACTGATGCAGTAAAACTCTCTATAAAAGACTTTTGTCTTGTCCAAGTAAGAGTGTATATTTGGTTAAGATATGTGAGTTAAACATTTGTACCTAAGCAATGTAATTTCCATGTTTTTCAGTAATAAACATTAAAACAGGAAGTCT
>NW_016889785.1:0-620 GCF_001698545.2 Rhinopithecus bieti | reverse complement strand
CGTTATAGACAATTAACTCTCCCTTTTCAAGGGTATAAATTAGCAGTTATTTGTGGAGAACACACTAGGTGCTCAATTTATGTATGTTGAGAGGAAGAGATTTTGAAACTTTGAGTTAGGCTAGTATGCTGTTTTAGTTTCCTAGGACTGACTTAACAAATTACTAGAACCTGGGTGGCTTAAAACAATAAGAATTTAGTCTCTCACAGTTCAGGAGGCCAGAAGACCAAAATCAAAGTTTTGGCAGGGTTGGTTCCTTCCAGAGGTTCTAAGGGAAAATCTGTTCCCTGCTTCATTCCTGGTTGCCAGCAATCCTTGGCATTCCTTGGCTTGTGGCTGCATCACTCTAGTTTCTGCCTCCACCATACATGGCATTCTCTGTGGGTGTCTGTGAGTTTTTTTACATATACTTTAAGCTCTGGGATACATGTGCAGAATGTGCAGGTTTGTTACATAGGTATACATGTGCCATGGTGGTTTGCTGCACTTACCAACCCATCATCTAAGTTTTAAGCGCTGCAAGCATTAGGTATTTCTCCTAATGCTACCCCTATCCCTTGCCCCTACCCGCTGACAGGCCCTAGTATGTAATGTTCCCCTCCCTGTGTCCATGTGTTCTC
>NW_016889783.1:0-298 GCF_001698545.2 Rhinopithecus bieti | reverse complement strand
TGGTTTTTTTTTTTTTCTTCTTATAAATTTGTTTAAGTTCTTTGTAGATTCTGGATATTAGCCTTTTGTCAGATGCAGATTGAAAAAATTTCCTCGCATTCTGTAGGTTGCCTGTTCACACTGATGATAGTTTCTTTTGCTGCGCAGAAGCTCGTTAGTTTAATTAGATCCCATTTGCCTATTTTGGCTCTTGTTTCCATTGCTTTTGGTGTTTTAGTCATGAAGTCTTTGCCCATGCATGTGCCCTGAATGGTATTGCCTAGATTTTCTTCTAGGGTTTTATGGTTTTAGGTCTTAC
>NW_016889782.1:0-866 GCF_001698545.2 Rhinopithecus bieti | reverse complement strand
TAGACGGCCCCTTTTAAGGGTCTTTTATGGTCAAAGCCAAAGGGGTGAAATAAGCCCCGTCTCCTATAGTGCTCCCAGGGTTATTAGGATGGGAAAATTCCCACCTAATAAATTGTGGTCAGACAGGTTATCTGCTCTCAAACCCTGTTTCCTGATAAGATGTTATCAATGACAATGTGTGCCCGAAACTTCATTAACAATTTTAATTTCACCTCATCCGGTGGTCCTGTGATCTCGCCCTGCCTCCGTTTGCTTTGTGATATTTTATTACCTTGTGAAGCATGTGATCTCTGTGACCCACACCCTATTCGTGCACTTCCTCCCCTTTTGAAAATCGCTATAAAACTTGCTGGTTTTACGGCTTGGGGAACATCACGGATCCTGCCGACATGTGATGTCTCCCCGGACACCCAGCTTTACATTTCTTTCTCTTGTGCTCTTTCCCTTTATTTCTCAACCCAGCCAACACACTTAGGAAATAGAAAAGAACCCACGTTAAACATCGGGAGCGGGTTCTCCCGATAATGTGTACAACGTGCAGGTTTGTTACATATGTATACATGTGCCACGTTGGTGTGCTGCATCCATTAACTCGTCATTTACATTAGGTATATCTCCTAATGCTATCCGTCCCCTCTCCTCCTACCCCACAACAGGCTCTGGTGTGTGATGTTCCCCTTCCTGTGTCCAAGTGATCTCATTGTTCAGTTCTCACCTGTGAGTGAGAACATGTGTTTGGTTTTCTGTCCTTGCGATATTTTGCTCAGAATGATGGTTTCTGGCTTCATCCATGTCCCTACAAAGGACGTGAACTCATCCTTTTCTGGCTGCATAGTAGTCCATGGTGTACATGTGCCACATTTTCT
>NW_016889781.1:0-919 GCF_001698545.2 Rhinopithecus bieti | reverse complement strand
TCCCACAAACTGTAAAAGTGTTCCTGTTTCTCCATATCCCCTCCAGCATCTGTTGTTTTCTGACTTTCAGAAAACTCCATCATCTCAGCCCCAGATCTCCTTAAGCTGATAAGCAACTTCAGCAAAGTCTCAGGATACAAAATCAATATGCAAAATCACAAGCATTCCTATATACCAAAACAAACAGAGAGCCAAATCATGAGTGAACTCCCATTCACAATTGCTACAAAAGAATAAAATACCTAGGAATACAACTTACAAGGGATGTGAAGGACCTCTTCAAGGAGAACTACAAACCACTGCTCAAGGAAATAAGAGCAATCACAAACACATGGAAAACATTCCATGCTCACAGATAGGAAGAATCAATGTCATGAAAATGGCCATACTGTGCAAAATAATTTATAGATTCAGTGCTATCCCCAATAAACTACCATTGACTTTCTCAAAGAATTGGAAAAAACTACCTTAAATTTCATATGGAACCATAAAAGAGCCCGTATAGCCAAGACAATCCCAAGCAAAAGAAAAAAGCTGGAGTCATAATGCTACTGGACTTCAAACTATACTACAAGGCTACAATAGCCAAAACAGCATGGCACAGGTACCAAAATTGATATATAGACCAATGGAACAGAACAGAGGCCTCAGAAATAACACCAGACATCTGCAACCATCTGATCTTTGACAAACCTGACAAAACAAGCAATGGGGAAAGGATTTCCTATTTAATAAATGGTGTTGGGAAACCTGCCTAGCCATATGCAGAAAACTGAAACTGTACCCCTTCCTTACATCTTATACAAAATTAACTCAGATGGATTAAAGACTTAAACATAAGAACTAAAATCATAAAACCCTAGAAGAAAATCCAGGCAATACCATTCAGGACATAGGCATGGACAAAGACTTTATGACT
>NW_016889780.1:0-866 GCF_001698545.2 Rhinopithecus bieti | reverse complement strand
ACATTTAAACCCAGCCTTACAGTGATATATAAACAGAATTTGGTTATTTGGGAAAATCTGTAAATTCGCATTTTTTTATTATTATTCTTATTTATTTATTTATTTTTTGCAAAATTTGATATTCTAGTAGGTTCAACAACTTGTGACACAACATCTCAAGTGATTAAAATCATTGAGAAGTGCTATTTAATACACAATCTAATTGAGCCTCAAGTCTTTGTGAAGTAATGAGATAGTGATGTTCTCACCATATATAGATGAGAAACTCAAGACACAGCTGGGGTTACATACTGAGTTAATGACAACACCTGTATAAGACCACTTACAGGATTTATGCTAATTAATTTATTTAGTATTTGCAATGGATCTTTTTTTCGTACTAATGTTTTCCAGGACGTGTTTTGTTCAAATGAGTGAGTCCCAACCCTGATAACAGCAAAATGTTGTTTCCTAGTTGGTAGTGACAAGACTGTTACAGAAAATTCACTTACAGTAGCATAGCCTTATAATGATTTTCTCCCGCTTTTTTGTGAGTAGGTTCACGATTCCCCATAGTAATTCCTTTTGCTTGTAGGGACAGAGGCATAGCTGGCACTTGGGGAAATCTGCATCCTACATTAGTTACATTGCAGTTTGTGATCTTTGTAATATTCAAGAAAATAGTGACATGTTGGCTGTTTTCTGTTTTCCCTGCAGGTGCTCACTGATAAGGGATAGAGACTCCTTAGCTGCCTCTTGTGTTTGTGCTCTTTTGTTACAATATTTTCCATATTAGAAATTCTGTGTAAGATAGTTTGCCCCTAAACATTTACCAAATGAGGATTTTAATACTATTTTATAAATACTATTTAAATAACTTTAATATA
>NW_016889779.1:0-1250 GCF_001698545.2 Rhinopithecus bieti | reverse complement strand
TGGCCCCACTCTCTTCTGGCTTGTAGGGTTTCTGCAGAGACATCTGCTGTTAGTCTGACTGGCTTCCATTTATGGGTAACCTGACCTTTTCTCTGGCTACGCTTAACATTTTTTTCTTCATTTCAACCTTGGTGAATCTGACGATTATGTGTCTTGGAGTTGCTCTTCTCAAGGAGTATCTTTGTGGTGTTCTCTGTATTTCCTGAACTTGAATGTTGGCTTGTCTTGCTAGGTTGGGGAAGTTCGCCTGGATAATATCCTAAAGAGTGTTTTCCAACTTGGTTCCATTCTCCCCATCACTTTCAGGTACAAGAATCAAACGTAGGTTTGGTCTTTTCACATCTTCCCATATTTCTTGGAGGCTTTGTTCGTTCCTTTTCATTCTTTTTTCTCTAATCTTGCCTTCACACTTTACTTCAGTAAGTTGATCTTCAATCTCTGATACCCTCTCTTCTGCTTGATCGGATCAGCTACTGATACTTGCGTATGCTTCATAAAATTCTCGTGCTGTGTTTTCAGCTCCATCAGGTCATTCATATTCTTCTCTAAACTGGTTATTCTAGTTGGCAATTCCTCTAGCCCTTCTTCAAGGTTCTTAGCTTCCTTTCATTGGGTTAGAACATGCTCCTTTAGCTTGGAAGAGTTTGTTATTACCCACCTTCTTAAGCCTACTTCTGCCAATTCATCAAACTCATTCTCCATCCAGTTTTGTTCCCCTGCTGGCAAGGAGTTGTGAGCCTTTGGAGTAGAAGACGCATTTTAATTTTGGAATTTTCAGTCTTTTGTGCTGAATTTTCCTCATCTTCGTGGATTTATCTACCTTTGGTCTTTGATGTTAGTGACCTTCGGATGGGGTTTTGTGTGGATGTCCTTTTGTTGATGTTGATGCTATTCTTTTCTGTTCATTAGTTTTCCTTCTAACAGTCAGGCCCCTCTGCTGCAGGTCTGCTGGAGTTTGCTCGGGGTCCACTCCAGACCCTTTTGCCTCGATATCACTGCGGAGGCAGCAGAACAGCAAAGACTGCTGCCTGTTCCTTCCTCTGGAAGCTTCATCCCAGAGGGGCACCCAACAGATGCCAGGTGGAGCTCTCCCATATGAGGTGTCTGTTGACCCTTGCTAGGAGCTGTCTCCCTGTCAGGAGGCACGGGGTCAGGGACCCACTTGAGGAGATTACTATAAACACTTCTATGCAAATAAACAAGAAAATCTAGAAGAAATGAATAAACTCCTGAACACATACACCCTCCCA
>NW_016889778.1:0-471 GCF_001698545.2 Rhinopithecus bieti | reverse complement strand
GTCATCCCTCTGCTCCCTGGGATAAATGCACATCTGATTGCCTCCTTTGGAGAGGCTAATCAGAAACTCAAAAGAATGCAATCATTTGTCTCTTACCTACCTGTGACCTGGAAGCTCCCTCCCATCTTCAAGTTGTCCCGCCTTTGCTTCCAGTTGTCCCACCTTTCCAGACACAACCAATGTTCATCTTACTTGGCAAAAGAAACTTTTTTTTTTTTTGAGGCGGAGTCTCGCTCTGTTGCCCAGGCTGGAGTGCAGTGACGCAATCTCAGCTCACTGCAAGCTCCGCCTCCCGGGTTCACGCCATTCTCCTGCCTCAGCCTCCTGAGTAGCAGGGACTACAGGCGCCCACCACCGCAGCCGGCTAATTTTTTGTATTTTAATAGAGACGGGGTTTCACCGTGGTCTCGATCTCCTGACCTTGTGATTCGCCCGCCTCCGCCTCCCAAAGTGCTGGGATTACAGGCGTGA
>NW_016889777.1:0-208 GCF_001698545.2 Rhinopithecus bieti | reverse complement strand
TCAGTCCCAACCCCAGTGTCACTGAGTCTTTCCAGTCTTCCTTTCGTACAGATCCATCTGACCTCTTCCCTCCTCCCCAGGCCGAGCTGTCTCAATTCTTCCTCAGCCTCCGCTCCTCCACCCTATAATCCTTCTATCGCCTCCCCTCCTCACACCCAGTCTGGCTTACAGCTTAGTTCCACGACTAGCTCTTCCCCACCTGCCCAAC
>NW_016889776.1:0-204 GCF_001698545.2 Rhinopithecus bieti | reverse complement strand
TTCTCTCCTTAAAATCTTTTCAACTTGTTTTCATGGGAACTTTATCTTCTAGATTATGAAGATTTTGTTGCTCTGATCCCCTCTTATTTAACCCTTTTGATCTATGTTAGGTAACTATGAAATAATAAAAAATAAAGGCAAGTTTAACATGAATTTAGTGTTTGTTTTAACATCTCATGTAGAACGAGTTTAAAGAAAATTTTC
>NW_016889775.1:0-471 GCF_001698545.2 Rhinopithecus bieti | reverse complement strand
ATTGCCTTATCTGGCCCCACCCACATCCTGCTGATTGGTTCATTTTACAGAGAGCTGATGGGTTCATTTTGACAGGGAGCTGATTGGTGCATTTACAAACCTTGAGCTAGACACAGAGTGCTGATTGATGCATTTACAATCCTTTAGCCAGACACACAAGTTCTCCAAGTCCCCACTAGATTAGCTAGACACAGAGCACTGATTGGTGCATTTACAAACCTTGAGCTAGACACAGGGTGCTGATTGGTGCGTTTACAATCCTTTAGCTGGACACAGAGTGTTAGAAAAGTTCTCCAAGTGCCCACTAGGTTAGCTAGACACAGAGCACTGATGGGTGCATTTACAAACCTTGAGCTAGAGACAGGGTGCTGATTGGTGCATTTACAAACCTTTAGCTAGACATAAAAGTTCTCCAAGTCCCCACCCCACTTGGAAGCCCCTAGTGGATCCCTGGGGCCAGTCCCGCTCCAC
>NW_016889774.1:0-207 GCF_001698545.2 Rhinopithecus bieti | reverse complement strand
CTTTGTGATTTGTGAATGCATCTCACAGAGTTACACGAAACTTTTCATGGAGCAGTTTGGTAGCACTGCTTTTGGGGAACCTGAGAAGGGATATTTTGGATCGCATTGAAGCCTATGGTGACAAAGGAAATATCCTCAAATAAAACTAGAAAGAAGCTTTCTGAGAAACTGTTTCATGATGTGTGAATTCATCACACAGAGTTACAC
>NW_016889773.1:0-618 GCF_001698545.2 Rhinopithecus bieti | reverse complement strand
AAGAGTCTTACTCTATCACCTAGTTAGAGTGCAATAGTGCGATCTTAGCTCACTACAACCTCCACCTCCCAGGCTCAAGTGATCCTCCTGCCACAGCTTCCCAAGTAGTTGGGACTATAGGCGTGCACCACCATACCTGACTAATTTTGTATTTTTTGCAGAGACAGGGCATCGCCATGTTGCCCAGGGTGGTTTTTTTGTTTGTTTGGCTTTTTTTTGAGATGAAGTTTCACTCTTGTCACCCAGGTTGGAGTGCAATGGCTCGATCCTGGCTCATTGCAACCTCTGCCTCCCGGGTTCAAGTGATTCTTTTCTCTCAGCCTCCCGAGTAGCTGGGATTATAGGTGCACACCATCACGCCCAGCTAATTTTGTATTTTAGTAGAGACGGGGTTTCACCATGTTGGCCAGGCTGGTCTCAAACTCCTGACCTCAGGTGATCCGCCCGCCTCAGCCTCCCAAATTGCTGGGATTACAGGCATGAGCCACCATGCCTGGCATTGGTCATCTTCTTTAATCTCTCTTTTGCAAGTGCTATAGTTTTCTCCAGAAAGGATTTACACATCGTCTGTTAGATTTATTTCTGGGATTTCTAGTTAAGTGATTTTTTAATGCTATT
>NW_016889772.1:0-470 GCF_001698545.2 Rhinopithecus bieti | reverse complement strand
TGGCCATCAATGATAGACTGGATAAAGATAATGTGGCACATATACACCATGGAATGCTATGCAGCCATAAAAAAGGATGAGTTCATGTCCTTTGCAGGGACATGGATGAAGCTGAAAACCATAATTCTCAGCAAACTAACACAGGAACAGAAAACAAAACACCACATGTTCTCACTCATAAGTGGGAGTTGAACAATGAGAACACATGGACACAGGGAGAGGAACATCACACATCAGGGTCTGTTGGGGTGGGGGGGCTAGGGGAGGGAGAGCATTAGAAAAAATACTTAATGTAGATGATGGGTTGATAGGTGCAGCAACCACCATGGCACGTATATACCTATGTAACAAATCTTCATGTTCTGCACATGTATTCCAGAACTTGAAATATAATAATTAAAAGAAAGAATTAAGATACTAAGCAAAGCATCAAATTACCAGTCAACATCATTTCTAATCACAAGAATTTA
>NW_016889771.1:0-435 GCF_001698545.2 Rhinopithecus bieti | reverse complement strand
TTTTTTTTTTCTGAGACAGAGTCTCACTCTGTCACCCAGGCTGGAGTGCAATGGCGCGATCTTGGCTCACTGCAACCTCTGCCTCCTGGGTTCAAGTGATTCTCCTGCCTCAGCCTCCTGAGTAGCTGGGACTACAGGTATGTCCCACCACACCTGGCTAATTTTGTATTTTAGTAGAGATGGGGTTTCACTATGTTGGCCAGGCCAGTCTCGAACTCCTGATGTCAGGTGATCCGCCCACCTTGGCCTCCCAGAGTGCTAGGATTACAGGCGTGAGCCACAGCGCCTGGCTGGGACTATATAAACTCTTATCACTCAATTAGAAGAGGATAAACAACCCACTTCAGAATGTGCAAAATATTTGAATAGTCACATCACCAAAGAAGATACATGGATGAAAACAAACATATGAAAACATGTTCAACATCTTTAGTC
>NW_016889770.1:0-300 GCF_001698545.2 Rhinopithecus bieti | reverse complement strand
TGTGTGTGTGTCACTGTGTCTCAGCCATGTCACTGTGTGTCTCAGCCGTGTGTCACTGTGTGCCCAGCTGTGTGTCTGTCAGTGTCTCAGCCGTGTCACTGTGTCTCAGCCATGTGTGTCACTGTGTGCCCAGCCGTGTGTGTGTCACTGTGTCTCAGCCGTGTGTGTCACTGTGTGTCCAGCTGTGTGTGTGTGTCACTGTGTCTCAGCCGTGTGTCACTGTGTGTCCAGCTGTGTGTGTGTCACTGTGTGTCTCAGTCGTGTGTCACTGTTTCCCAGCCGTGTGTCACTGTCTCAGTC
>NW_016889769.1:0-923 GCF_001698545.2 Rhinopithecus bieti | reverse complement strand
CTGTTAATTGATACAGTTTCTTCATAGCATTGACGGTCTTTACAATTTTGCATATTTTTGCAGTGGCTGGTACCAGCTGTTCCTTTTCATGTTTAGTGCTTCCTTCAGGAGCTCTTGTAAGGCAGGCCTGGTGGTGAAAAAATCTCTCAGCATTTGCTTGTCTGTAACATTTTCTTTCTCCTTCACTTATGAAGCTTAGTTTGGCTGGATATGAAATTCTGGGTTGAAAACTCTTTTCTTTAAGAATGTTGGATATTGGCCCCACTCTCTTCTGGTTTGTAGGGTTTCTGCCGAGAGATCTGCTGTTAGTTTGATGGGCTTCCTTTTGTGGGTAACCCTACCTTTCTCTCTGGCTGCCCTTAACATTTTTTCCTTCATTTCAACCTTGATGAATCTGACAATTATGTACCTTGGGGTTGCTCTTCTTGAGGAGTATCTTTGTGGTGTTCTCTGTATTTTCTGAATTTGAATGTTGGCCTGCCTTGCTAGGTTGGGGAAGTTCTCCTGGATAATATCCTGAAGAGTGAGTCCCAACTTGGTTTCCTTCTCCCCATCATATTCAGGTACACTAATCAAATGTAGATTTGGTCTTTTCACATAGTTCCATATTTCTTGGAGGCTTTGTTTGTTTCTTTTACTCTTTTTTCTCTGAACTCCTCTACTCGCTTTATTTCATTAATTTGATCTTCAATCAGTGATACCCTTTCTTCCACTTGATCAAATTGGCTACTGAAGCTTGTGCATACATAACATAGTTCTTGTGCCATGGTTTTCAGCTCCATCAGGTCATTTAAGGTCTTCTCTACACTGTTTATTCTAGTTAGCCATTCCTCTAATCTTCTAATCTTTTGAAGGTTTTAGCTTCCTTGCGATGGGTTCAAACATCCTCCTTCAGCTCGGAGAAGTTTGTTATTACTGACCTT
>NW_016889768.1:0-298 GCF_001698545.2 Rhinopithecus bieti | reverse complement strand
CCCCAAGGGGTTTTTTTTCCCCCCGTGGTGTTTTTTTTTTTTTTTTTTTTTTTTTTTTGAGACAGAGTTTTGCTCGTTTCCCAGGCTGGAGTGCAATGGCGCGATCCCAGCTCACCGCAACCTCCGCCTTCCGGGTTCAAGCAATTCTGCCTCAGCCTCCTGAGTAGCTGGGCTTGTTAGCATGCACCAACAAGCCCGGCTAATTTTGTATTTTAATAGAGACAGGGTTACTTAATGTTGGTCAGGGTGGTCTCAAACTCCCGACCACAGGTGATCCGTCCCCTCGGCTTCCCAAAGT
>NW_016889767.1:0-1796 GCF_001698545.2 Rhinopithecus bieti | reverse complement strand
CCACAGAGAGATTAAAACCCTAATATAAAATTTAAATGCTAAAACAGACTTTAGTTCCGGCTTACTCCTACTCTGTTAAAGTAAACAAAATTATTCTAAAGTGTTCCAAAAGAATTGTAATACCAATGTATTCTCCCAGCACATACAACAGGCAGGTTAGACTTATAAAATACAGTGTGGTTTATACATTTTATAGTAATTTATATGATTTATTAAATGTCATGGGCATTAACATTATTAAGGGAAATAAAAGTACTGAATGCAACTCTTTTATTAAAGAAGAGAAAAGAAATAACTCTTCAAAGCCCAATTTAGAATCCCTATTTATTAAATCAATAAAACAAATGGATAATAAGCAGTGGCATATATTCATTAATTCTACAGAACAAAATACACATTGTGGTTTATATTAAAACTATGGATAAAACTTTTCTTGTCCTCAACATAATAGATTTATTTAAATTACAGGTTACTCTTTAGTGATATTTAATATTTTATAATGTTATGGATGGTTCATATGTAGTTGAGAGATTTGATACTTTGATACGAGTACATTGAAAACCTACAATGAAACACTAATTATCATTAACTAGGCACATAGCACCAAACATAAGAAATATATGCATGTAGGGATGCATAAGTTCTTCTGCAAAGGTATGGCATCCTGTTTTTTTTTTTCATGCTATTTTGTTTTGGGATGACGTATAAAAGTAGCCCTTTTTTTAAAGAGAGGGCTTGAAATCTCCTCTCTCTTTTGTACACAAACCATTGTATGTTCCAGGATAACATGAAGTGTCATCAGTGGGTAAGAAAATAATGTGGATATTTTATTTTAAGCTATTATTATGTAACTTAAAACCTACTCCTAAGATTAGACCTGTTGGATTAAATGAGCTCTAATTTTAGGAGTAGGTTTTAAACTGTATGATAATAACTTTAAAAAAACACACAACTGCATTGGTACAGACTGATGATAATTTCATGTTGCTCAGTCATAAAATTGTTGGTAGAAATAGGATTGGATTTGATGTTTTGAGTTTTGTCCCAAGATGATTTTCTTGAGTTAATTTTTTATTTTATCTCTTATTTATTTTCAGAATATAAACATGTGACATAAAACAAATCATCCGAATACCATAATACATCAATGAGGTCCTATTGAATTCAAAACTCCTTTGTACATTTCTCATATTTCTATCACACCTGCTTACTATCTAAATAGCATGAGGGGCAGAGGACCTGAAACTCTGGACAATACAAAATAAGTAGGATTATTTTGTCTTTACAGAATTTTGACGTTAAATAAGATTTGAGAATAATTTTAAAACGTGTAATTAAATGCTAAACTGTCTACTACACTTAAGTGGTTAGTACTGAGAGCTCTGAGAATATGCTACTGATCAGAGTTTGTATTCTCAGAGAAAATTCCTCCAAGTACAGAGCCTCTAAAAGTGTATTTGCTGGACCAGCACCATCAATATCACCTGCCACACCGTGGGAAATACAGGCTCGCACGTCCCAGCTGAGACCTGCTAAACCAGAAACTTTGGGAGATTCTGATGTGCACTCAAGTCTGAAACCACTGACGATGGGATGAGGTTTGACTAACGATTTTGAGAAGATCATGGAGTAAGGAGTCTCTGGCAGATATGTAAGGCAAAATTCACCTTTTAGAGGATAAAAGTAGATTTCCTTTATTCACTACTAGAACTTAGGATGATAGCTGGAGACACCTGTATTTAGAACTTTCAACAATATGCCTTCTAGTAAATATCATTATAAAACAAATTATTTAC
>NW_016889766.1:0-2902 GCF_001698545.2 Rhinopithecus bieti | reverse complement strand
CTTCCATTTTAATTTTCATGAGAAAACTTAAATTCTGTGAGAAATGATTAAAAAACAACAGTAAGAACAAACAAATTTTCTGCTTTTATATATGTCAGAAAATATCCTATAGAAAACTGCTCATAATCTTTTGACATGGAATAAGACTGCTTTTCTACGTCGCATCCAATGTAGAAAAGAAGATATCAGTTTCTCTAGATCTATAACAGAGAAGTTAAGTCATTTGAATAGGGGTAATTGGAGGTTTTAAATTTGAGAATCACCTCGATAAATTTTCCCATTTGTGACAAAGAACATCTGACCCTATCTTAGCTTCTGTCATGTCTACTTTTGTATAAAGGAGCATGTTTCATAAATAATATCTGAACTTTCAAAAAATAAAACCATCTCTGAAATATTCTGAGAAAATATTTCTTCTCTGGGATCATGATGAATTAAAAAAAGATAAATACAAAACTAAGATGGAAGTCTACTACTTATTAGATGATATAGATAAGTCAGTTAATCCAGTTTATCTCAAAATATGGGCCAAGAACACCTAAATTGGTATTATCTGTGTTGTATGTTAAAATACAAGTTTCTGTCCTCACTACAGGCCTATGGGATCACAATTCCCAATGAAAAGTTATCAGATACAGTGTGCATGTCTGCAAGCATTCAGGTGATCATTATGCAGGATCCTTATTTTAGATTCAGGAATAAAATCTCCTTACAGATTTGTCATGACAACTAAATTAACTTGGTAAAGTGATGAGGATAGAACAAGCTCATAACAATTTTAAATGTTATTCCCTTGTTCTTTTATCCTTGACAGAGATTTTGTTATATCTTTCTCTTAGTTTTTTTGGTGAAGTACTTACTTTGGAGCATTTCTCTGTTTAATCATTTGCTTTCACGGTAAATATTTTCAACATGTAACTATGCCCATGTAAGTATACAGGTAAGTAACCATGAGATAATTGCACATGCTCTCCCTAATTCATGAGAGAGAGTCACTACATTAAACATTTGGATGATGTATGGCAAAACTGCATCAATGTTGGAAGTAAGGTAGTTTAAACTCTACTGTTATTAGTGTGCCCAAACAAACTATTCTCTAAAGGATCAGGCAACACTTCAGGAAAGTCACTAGTCAGGATGATGGAGGAGAGACTGGAAAATAGGAGACAAATGTGTGACACATATTTCTTCTAACTTGTTTCTCTACAGTTACAGTCTTCTATGAAGGGACGTTGTAAAGTCACATTAGGTCTTGTCCATGAATTTCTCTCTGGTCACAAACTAATTTTCTAGCCACACCTCATTTCCTCCAGGATCTCTAATATGCCAGAAACAAATGTTTTGCCTTTGCTTAATTCATCTCTTTGCATCAGACATAATTTCTCATCTCTGAGCCTGAAGAAAATCCTATTCATTTTACAATAGATTTTAGGAATCACCTGTAAGAAAGCCTTTCCCGATATTTCCCCAAATTAGAAGAAACCATGCCTTCCTTTTAATCACATCTTATTTTGTGCTCACGTTGTATTAATCATGTCTTTTATTTTCTGTATCCTGATACTTTAACACCTACACCCCTGCTCTCTCTAGAGGAACTGTCCCTCTCAGGGTTATCAGGTTCACAGAGATAGTATACAATGTGCCTGTCTGTGAACTTTTCAAAACAAAGCAACCAATGGAGAGCCATACCACAACCACCTGCTTCACTGGACCGCTATGTCCCTGCCCTAGTCATCCCAGGTTCGGGTACCACACAATGAAGGAAAACCTCTATGCCCTAGAGCATACTTAAATTATTCAAACTAACGAATACTAAGTCATCTTACCCTTCTCTATTTGTTCTTTACTGCAGAAACTACAATAAAGGCTCTTTCCCACAGTTCTCCCATCTCTTCTACCCTTGTACCTAACCCTCGTGCCTCACTGAGTGGCTCCCCAAGGCATGGCATAGCCCTTCCCCTTGAACTGTGAGTGATCAACTATCCTTTCAATGACAATAGCCTTCTGATTTTTTGTCCTTACTATACTTCAAATGTTTTAATTAATGCACTATATTTTAAAACAAGAAATCCATAGGATTGGTACTTACCTTGGTCAATGAATTCACAGCCTCTTCTTTGGGGCTCACTAAAGTTTAGTATGTCCTCACTTGGATAGAAGTCCTTAAATCTATATCTTTTCTCTCTTTTGTAGTCTTAAGACCTTGAATATTATTTGTTTACATTTATGTCTCTGACCATTCTTCCTGTATGCCTTCTGGTGTTTTGCTACTAAAGGGGTGATCTGGGAAGCAGCAGCACCCCATCTTCTGGGAGCTTATTAGAAATACGGAATGCCAGGGTCTGAATCAACATTAACATTTTAACAAGATGCCAGGTGACTCATATGCATGTTAAATTTTATCAGCATTGCTTTAGGATAGCAATTCCTTTACTCTATTCTTTTCAACTAAATGACCTTAGGTATTAAAACTACATTATACTTCAGAAGTTGAATGCTTTTTTTCCTCTATCTGTGTACACAACAATTACTGTTGGATGGCTCTCAGTGCCTTTGTCCTCTTTTCTATTTATTTTCCACAGTTTTATTTGATTTTATGATCAATCTATCTGTATACTAATATTACATTCACCTGAATTCCAGAGACTTTCTTAGAAAACCTCAAAATATTTTCTGCTCTTACATAAAATTATAATGCTTTTCTTTCTTATTGTGTTTTCTTTTCTACTGCTGAATAAATCATATTATAAGATTCAAAATATCCCAAAGGTAGACTTTGCCAATTTTATTATTTGTCCCTGGAACTGTAAAGATGTACAAAATATATTTCATCTCAACACCAACTCATTGTAAAGGCAGATGCCAGTATTTATTTATTTATTTATTTATTTATTTATTTTAT
>NW_016889765.1:0-299 GCF_001698545.2 Rhinopithecus bieti | reverse complement strand
ATGCACTTCTGCCTCCCAAAGTGCTGGGATTACAGGCATGAGCCACCTGTGCCTGGCCCTAGAATTACTTTTATATTTTTTTATTTATTTATTTTGAGACAGAGTCTCACTCTGTTGCCCAGGGTGGAGTGCAGTGGCTTGATCTGGGCTCACTGCAACCTCAGCCTCCCAGATTCAAGCTATTCGCCTGCCTCAGCCTCCTGAGTAGCTGGGACTACAGGCACACGCCACCACGCCCAGCTATTTTTAAATTAAATTAAATTAAATTAAATTAAATTAAATTAAATTAAATTAATTTT
>NW_016889764.1:0-297 GCF_001698545.2 Rhinopithecus bieti | reverse complement strand
CCAAAAGTTTTTTTTTTTTTTTGAAAATCCTCATAGAAAATTGTTTGGTTTAGCTCTCAGCAGCCTGCTCCTGAGCCCTGAGGAAGCTTACCTTCTTTTGAGCTATGCGATCTTTCTTCTGAGCAAGGAACATTTTGGGACTGTTCCACCTCTTCTTTTAACTTCTTTCTTGGGCTTCTTTTCATAGACTGGATTCTCTCCTGTAGCAGCATGAGCTTTCTTATACATCTCCTCCATCATGTCTGAAGTTATGCTATTCTTTATGTATTGAGAGAACTGTTTCTTGTAAGCATCTTT
>NW_016889763.1:0-299 GCF_001698545.2 Rhinopithecus bieti | reverse complement strand
AAATTTTTTTTTTTTTTTTTTTTTTTTTGCTTTATTTTAAGAAAGATTTTCTCAACTTTATCTTATGAACTTTCTTTTTTTTTTTTTTTTTTTTTGAGACGGAGTCTCGCTCTGTCGCCTAGGCTGGAGTGCAGTGGCTGGATCTCAGCTCACTGCAAGCTCTGCCTCCCGGGTTCACGCCATTCTCCTGCCTCAGCCTTCCGAGTAGCTGAGACTACAGGTGCCCACCACCTCTCCTGGCTAGTTTTGTATTTTTTTAGTAGAGACGGGGATTCACCATTTTAGCCAGGATGGTCTCG
>NW_016889762.1:0-208 GCF_001698545.2 Rhinopithecus bieti | reverse complement strand
CCATGTGGCCTTCTCCATGGCATGCATTGGGCGGAAAGGCGACCATCACCATACTGAGATTAACAAGAAGATCTATAAGATTGGCTAGCGCTACCTTACCGAGGACGGCAAACTGATCAAGAACAATGCCTCCACTGACTATGACCTGTCTGACAAGAGCATCAACCCTCTGGGTGGCTTTGTCCACTATGGTGAAGTGACCAATGAC
>NW_016889761.1:0-221 GCF_001698545.2 Rhinopithecus bieti | reverse complement strand
CCTATGCAACTCAATAAAAAACCTCTTCAATCCGATAAATAAATTCAGTAAAATTCCAGAATACACAACCAACATACCAGTATCAGTAGCATTTGTATACACCAAAATGAACTATCTGAAAAGAAATTTAAAAGACATCCCATTTACAATAGCTGCAAAAAAAAAAAAAAAAAAAAACTCATTAAAAAAAAATTAAAAAAAAAACCCCATTTAAAAAAGAG
>NW_016889760.1:0-1217 GCF_001698545.2 Rhinopithecus bieti | reverse complement strand
GTTCAGTCCATGGGAAAAAAATGTCATTTTCTGTTTTGGGCTCCACACTTAACTCTTGATTAAGACAACCTAGTTACTATTTCTTCCTTTTGATCTCCTGGGCTCCTGCATGCTTTATCTCATAAACAGTGCCATTTGGTTACTATCTGTGGTTTATTCGCCCCAGATAGTTTACCTTCTATCTAGTTAATATGCAGAAGTTCTAAAATCCTGGGCATTTGACTGATTATTGATGTTGGGTAAAGAAGAAGGACCCAAGTCAATCACGAAAGTGACTGATCTTTAAAGCTCCATTCTGTAGGTCCTTATAAGCAGAGCATCAACAAGAGGAATTTAGAAGGGGATCTGGAGTCCACCAAATAAAATGTTGGAATATCTGTAACATCAAAATGCAAATGTAAAAGGGATCTCATGGAACTCCTCAGCCGAATTTTATAAATATACACTTTTATTCACTGTTGGTGGAAATGGAAATTAGTACACAGCCATTATGGGAAACAGTATGAAAATTTCTCAAAAAAAACAAAAAATAGAACTACCATACTATCCAGCAATCCCACTACTATGTATCCAAAGGAAAAGAAATAACTATATCAAAGAGATACATGCACCCTCATGTTGATTACAGCACTATTCACAATAACAAAGATATGGAATCAACCTAAATGTCCATCAGTGGTTGGATAAAGACAATGCAGTATATTTACATGATGGAATATTATTTGGCTATACAGTCTGAAGCCTGGAAAAGTGATGTAACTTGCTCAGGGTCACAGGAACTTAACTGCAAAACCAAGTACTTCAACTTAGCTCTCCTGGCTTTCCAGTATGCTTTCCACCTCATATTGCCTCCTGTGTCCAGGTTGCTCTGAGTGACCTAACCCTAAGCATAGTCAAGAAAGAGCAAAGGAAGAAGAAACAGTGGGAGCCTGAAAGCCCTGTAGTTTTTTTAAACCCCTAAATGAGACTGGTTTAAGCAGGCTTTTTTTGGTTGAAACAGGAGAATGGACCCAAGGGATGGCCAATCGGTACCTCTCTCTCACTGGTGACCCTGAAAGTATCTCTAGAACCCACTAGGACTCCATAGAACACATCTGGAAAAGAACCTCAACTGAGTAACCCTTGAGAAGTCTCTTTCCCATTCTGGACTTCAGTTTCCTCAGTTGCAAAATTAGAAACATATTCTAGACAATCTGCAGTTAAATTATCTTTGAGGT